>NC_057800.1:416289403-416366477 GCF_018294505.1 Triticum aestivum
CGAGGTGGCTCCTTATAAAGGCCGGCCCGAAGAGTCCTGGCCGAAATCGGCCCTAAGTCGGTTGCACGTTTTTTTAAATAATTACGCGTAGAAAAACAAATAAAAGAAATACTAAACGGACTCCAAAAATCCTGAAATAAAATTTCCCCGACTTCTAAAATCAAGCCGAACATGATGAACATTTATTTGGGGGCCTAAATGCAATTTTGAAAATGCACATTTTTCCTAAATTCAAATAAAATAGCAATAAATCCAAAATAAAATCTTATTTGATTTTATTATTAAATCCTCAATATTTCTTTATTTTGGGAAAGTCATTTTATTCCCTCTCTCATTTTTCTATAATAGAAATAATTGAAGATAAAATAAATAAAATCAAATGATCCTATTTTCAAAATTTGAGAAAACTCAAATATGAAAATAACGAAATCCCCAACTCTCTCCGAGGGTCCTTGAGTTGCGTAGAATTTCTAGGATCAAACCAAAAGCAAATAGAATATGATATGCAGTGATGATCTGATGTATAACATTCCAAATTGAAAATTTGGGATGTTACAAACCTACCCCCCTTAAGATGAATCTCGCCCTCGAGATTCGGGTTGGCTAGAAAATAGGTGAGGGTGGTCCTTCAGCAGATCTTCTCTCGCTCCCAGGTGGCTTCATCCTCCGTGTGGTGACTCCACTGAACTTTGCAAAACTTGATAACCTTGCTGCGGGTGACACGACTGGCATACTCAAGAATCTTGACTGCTTTCTCCTCATAGGTTAAATCAATGTCCAACTGAATAGCTTCCAGCGGCACTGTATCTCTCAGCGGTATATCAGCCATCTCTACGTGGCACTTCTTCAACTAGGAAACGTGGAATACATCATGAACTCCTGACAATCCTTTGGGAAATTCCAACTTGTAGGCTACTTCTCTCATACGCTCCAAAACCTTGTATGGTCCTACAAAACGTGGCGCTAACTTTCACTTAACTCCAAAGCGCTTAACTCCTCGAAGTGGAGATACTCAGAGATAAACTCGGTCTCCGACTTCGTAAACTATCTCCTTGCGTTTAGAATCTGCGTAGCTCTTCTGCCTGGACTGAGCTACCTTGAGCCTATCGCGAATCAATTGCACCTTCTGTTCATACTCCTTAATCAAATCCGGCCCAAACAACTGGCGGTCTCCAACTTCATCCCACGACAATGGGGTCTTGCACCTCCTTCCGTACAAGGCTTCGAAAGGGGCCATCTTCAAGCTGGATTGATAACTGTTATTGTAAGAGAACTCTACATATGGCAAATTATCATCCCAACTAGATTCGTAATCTAGCGTGCAAGCTCTTAGCATATCCTCCAAAATCTGATCGACTCTCTCGGTTTGTCCATCTGTCTGTGGATGAAAAGCTGTACTAAACTCTAGCCTGGTACCCAAAGTCTCGTGCAACTGATTCCAGAACTTTGAGGTAAACTGGGTTCCTCTATCTGATACAATGCTCCTCTGAACTCCATGCAGACATACGATCCTGGTCATGTATATCTTTGCCAACTTAGCACTGGTGTAGGTAGTCTTCACTGGGATGAAATGAGCTACCTTTGTCAAACGATCGACTACTACCCAAATCGAGTCATAGCCTGAACGCGTTTGGCCAATCCCATAATAAAATCCATGCCTAGCTTATCCCACTTCCATTCGAGTATTGGCAATGGCTATAGCAATCCTGCTGGCTTCTGATGCTCTGCCTTTACTCTCTGACATACATCACAAACTGCTACATACTCCGCAATATCCTTCTTCATTCCGGTCCACCAGAAAGTATCCTTCAAATCCAAATACATCTTGGTATTTCCTGGGTGAATCAAATATGGTGAATCATGGGCTTCCTGCAGAATTAACTTCCTAATCTCCGGGTCATTGGGCACATAAACACGGTCTTCAAACCATAGGGTATCGTGCTCATCCTCACGAAATCCTTTAACTTTTCCTTTGCTCATCTTCTCCTTTATAGAGGCAACCTCCTTGTCAGTCTTCTGAGATTCTCTAGTCTTATCCATCAAGGTAGACCGAATCTCCAATGCTGCTACATAGCCTCTCGGGACTATCTCCAAACATAGATCACGAAGATCCTCGGCTAACTCCTTTGGTAATTCCCTCGACATTAGTGTGTTGACGTGGCTCTTACGGCTCAATGCGTCAGCTACTACGTTAGCCTTTCCGGGATGATAATGCAATCTCATATCATAATCCTTGATGATCTCCAACCATCTCCTTTGCCTGAGATTCAACTCCTTCTGCGTGAAAATATACTTCAAACTCTTATGATCCGTGTACACTTCACAATGGTTTCCAATGAGAAAATGTCTCCAAGTCTTTAATGCATGCACTACAGCTGCTAACTCCAAATCATGCGTGGCATAATTCAACTCATGAGGCTTAACCTATCCTGAGGCATATGAAACAACTCTTCCCTCCTGCATAAGCACTGCTCCAAGTCCTCGACGATAAGCGTCGCAATACACCTCATAATCCTTGTTCTGATCCGGCAAAATCAACACTGGTGATGTAATCAAACGTTTTTTCAACTCCTGGAAACTGGCCTCACATTCCTCAGTCCATATGAACTTGGTATCCTTCTTCAACAACTCCGTCATAGGCTTCGCAATCTTCGAGAAATTTTCAATGAATCTCCGGTAGTATCCTGCAAGTCCAAGAAAACTCTGGATTTCTCCAACTGTTGTTGGGGCTTCCCAATTTGTCACAGTGACAACCTTGGTGGGATCTACTGCTATACCTTCTCCAGATATAACATGTCCGAGGAATCCAACTTCCTTCAACCAAAACTCACATTTGCTAAACTTGGCATATAACTGATGTTCTCTGAGCTTCTCAAGTACCAAGCGCAAATGCTCCTTATGCTCCTCTTCATTCTTCGAGTAAACCAGAATATCACCAATGAACACTATGATGAACTTATCCAAAAACTCCATAAACACTTTGTTCATCATGTTCATAAAATAGGCAGGTGCGTTAGTCAGACCAAATGACATAACGGTATACTCGTACAGCCCATACCTGGTGGTAAAAGTCGTCTTAGGTATATCATGTCCTCGAATCTTCAACTGATGGTACCCTGATTGCAGATCGAGCTTGGAAAATACCTTAGCTCCTTGCAATCGGTCGAACAGATCATTGATCATCGGTAGTGGGTACTTGTTCTTGATTGTTACTTCATTCAATCCTCGATAATCAACAACCATCCTTAATGATCCATCCTTTTTCTCCACTAGAAGTACTGGCGATCCCCAAGACGACGAACTTGGGCAATTATAACCTTTATCTAGTAACTCTTTAATCTGCTTCTTAATCTCCTCCAAATCTTTTGCGGGCATCCTGTATGGTCTCTTAGATATTGGCCCCGTGCCTGGCAAAAGCTCAATCAAAAACTCAATGTCTCTATCAAGTGGCATGCCTGGCAACTCCTCTAGAAATACATCAGGAAAATCCTTTACCACCGGTACTTCCTCTTGTACAACTCCTATTAGGGAATTTACTTGAGTCCTCTTAGGCACATGCCGGGATACATACTTGATCCTTCTTCCTTCTGGGTTGTAAGAAAAATTGATTTACTGGTGCAATCGATGTTTCCTCCATACATCGACAGCCAATCCATACCCAGAGTTACATCCAAACCTTGCGATTCCAAAATGATCAAATCCGAGGGAAACACATGCCTACATACTCAATGGCACTTGAAAACACCCTCGGCTGGCCATATACTCCGCTCCTGGTGCACTTACAAGCATAGGTGTTCTAAGAACCTTGGTGGGCAGGTTATACTTATCCACAAATCCCCGTGAGATGTATGAATGTGATGCACCAGTATCAAAAAGAACGAGTGCAGTAAATGACTTAACCAAACACTTACCTATTACTGCATCTGGCTGAGCTTCAACCTCCTCCATGTTAACGTGGTTCACCTGTCCCCTGTTGAAAGGGTTCGGCTTCTTCCCAGAGCTTCCATTTCCACTCCCATTCTGGGCTTCAGGACATTCATTGGCATAATGTTCGGTCTTCTGACACTTAAAGCAAGTGACTTGTCTCAAGTCTCTCTTGGCTGGTGTTGATGGGTTGGTACGGTTCTGGCCGTTGCTTCCTCCATTCCCATTACCATTCTTGGGGCCATTATGATTGTGCGAGCTTCCTCCCCCGTGGGTATGCTGAAAAGGTCCTCCCGGTTTAGGGGTAAAACACGGCTTCTGCTACGCTCTAGAATTGTACTTCCCTTGTCCATACTTCCTCTTACGGTTTTTAATCTACTGCTGCTTCCCTTCAATCATAAGAGCATGATCTACCAACTCATGGTAGTTGTTGAAGCTTGCTACCATCAACTGCATGCTCAACTCATCATTCAGTCCTTCCAGAAACTTCTCCTGCTTAGTTGCATTCGTAGCAACGTCATCTGGGGCACAATGTGCTAGCTTACTAAAGTCATCCACATACTGGCCAACTGTCCGTCCTCCTTAGCGCAAGTTGCGAAACTCACGCTTCTTCATGGCCATAGCTCCTGCTGAAACATGGGTAGTATGGAAAGCCTTTTGAAACTGGTCCCACGTGACAGTGTCGATAGGGTAAGTGCTGTGAAATTCTCCCACCATGATGCTGCGGGTCCTTCAAGCTGATGTGCGGCAAATTTCACCTTTTCTGCATCTGTGCATCCTGCCGTGGTCAACTCCCTTGCTGTCTTGCAGAGCCAATCATCTGCTACTATAGGCTCGGTGCTACTGGAGAACACCGGCGGATTCAGCCTAAGAAAACAGGTTAAGTGATTGATAGGTGGTGGTGGTGGTGGGTTGTTGTTGTTCCCCTGATTCGGATTCTGGACTAGCAACTGAATCAACGTATTCTGCTACTGGAACAACTAAGTGAGCTCCGGTGGGAAGGTAAATCCAGGGTCACGTCTCGGAGGCATCTGATGGGTTTAGAAAAGATGAGATGTAAGAATCGAGACGGGTCTAGAGAGAAAACACTACCCATATGCACATGAGGCAAAAGCAAACAATTCACTTAATTCAATCAAACAAGGGCATACAATCGGTCTAACTATCGCAAAAGTGCTCGGACTACTCTATTTACATGGTGGAATACTACTACTAATGAGGTGGTCTACTAGAAATATTCTTCGGTTGCAGACTCCATGATATCAGCTCCAGCTTCCTCAACATAGTCATCATCGCTAACGTCTGGGTCCGAGTCGGTGTCGTCGATGATGATGTAGTCTTTTGGGCGAATCTCCTTGGGTTCTTCGTCTTCTTCTACTGGTGTAGGGTCTCCCATGAATATTCCGATCTTCTTGATCAGGTCGTCATTCTTCTCCACTAATACTTCAATTTCCTCCTCATAATCTTCATGTGTAGCCTTGAGTTCTTCTTCCAGCTCCGTGATTCTTGTCATCGCCTTCTTCAGATCTATCATGTCAGCGCACATCTGGTTCTCCTGATGTTAAATGTGCTGGTTTAACTCCTGGATGAAAGTTGCGATTGATCTATCCTTCTTGGTGCTGATCATGTCCCAGTGCTCATCTCGGCGCCCACAAATCTGGTAGATTGTATCATTGAGATCATTGCGGTAAACTTCTCCAATAAGTCCCATGGAGATGCGAGCTGCCATGCCCTTTCCTAGACTCCAGGTTGGTGCATCAAAGGAAAACTCTATGGGCTCAGTGACTGGCATGAACGTCCTTCCTGGAACTTGAACTTGAAGCATCCAGCGCTCCTCTTCAGGTAAAGTGGCGTTGTAGGTTCCGGTGAAGCTTGGTACTCCGATGTTCAGGTATCTAGTGACTTCCTTCAAGTGACGTCCAAAGGGTGTATCTTCATCCGACTGCGTAAACTTGTTCCTTGCATCCACCATCCTAAAAGAGTAGAAAAGATGAGAAGTCAGAAATGAGAAGAGTGAATAGTGATCTAGGGCTTTAGCTTAGTGGTCGTGTCCAACAGTCAGCGTGTGCTCTGATACCATCTTGTAGCGACCAGACCTCAAACGATCTGATCTCTGTGCTTCAGTGTCATCCCTGGATCAGTAATGCTGACACGCATAGTACTTGAAGGATTCATAACAAAGTAGCAATCACACACTTAGTACATCGAATGTCTCAAAAGAGAACTTATTACAATAAATATGGCTTAAGGCCATCTAATAACGATAACAGCGGAAGGCTTGGAAGATAAGTGAGTCCATCAACTCCAACGGCATCACTGAGTATAGAACCACGACCTAAAAGGCACCTTACTCGTCGTCTGAAAAGTCTGCAACATGAACGTTGCAGCCCGAAAATAGGTCAGCACATGGAATATGCTGGCAAAGTAACACATAGAGAGTAATGAAAGAATAAGGCTATACTACATGGATATATGGCTGGTTGTCGGATTTCGGGTTCCGGCAAACCCTTGAGGTTCGAACACTGGGGTGCGCACGGAGATTTCGCCTCCTACCTACCTGCGCCCCTCCACCATGCTAGTATCTAAACTAAGGAAAGAACAACACAAGAGACACAGGGTTTATACTGGTTCGGGCCACAGTTGTGGTGTAATACCCTACTCCAATGTGTGGTGTGGTGGATTGCCTCTTGGGCTGATGATGATGAACAATACAAGGAAGAACAGCCTCTCGAGGGTCTGTTCTTGGCTGGGGCGATGAACTGTTCGGAGGAGTTCAGTCACCTTTCTCTCTCTCTCTCTCTCTACTTTCCTCCAACCGACCGACCCTGATTTCGTCCCCAGCTTGTTTCCGGTTGGCTTGTTCTCGATCCTCGATCCTTGATACTCTCCCCTCTATCCTTGGGGTGGCTAGTCCTATTTATAGAGGCCCTGGTCCTCTCCCCAAATATTGAGTGGGAAGGGAGCCAACAATGGCGGGCTAATTTGAAGGGGGACAGCAAGTATCAACTATCCTGACAAAAGCAGTCTTTGCGTGTGCAAAGCTCTGGTGGTGACACCGTCTTGGGCTCCACGGTGACCTCCGTCTCGTAGTCCGCCTGGTCTTGGTCTCGTTGCACCAAAATGGCAACCTTTGCCTGATGCCTCGGTACTCTGCGGCTGCGCTTGCCCCCTTTGCACTAAAGAGGGAAGGAGGACACTGCGCAGGCTGGCACCCGCCTGGCGCCCTGAATCGTCATGGCTTGCGTCACGGGAACCTCGTGAGGTACCCCGCCTTGATCTCTCCGCCCCCTCATGAGCCAGCCTGATGAGGTCGTGCCTGAGGAAGCTCCGCGTTGTCCGCCCCGCGAGGCTTGGCCCCTCGCGAGGGTCTTGGGTTTGTGTTGGTGAAGAAGGGCCGTGCTGGGCCCCCTTTGAGCCACGCCGCAGGCCGTAGGCAGGCAAGTCTAGGGACCCCCGTTCCCAGAATGCCGACAGTAGCCCCCGGGACCAAGGCGCGCCCGGACTTGGCCGTGCAGGGAGGCAGAAGGGCAAGAGCGAAGCGTCGCGGGCCCTAACAGCCTGCGGCCTTGGGCGCCGTGTGGTGGTTGACTGGACATGGGCGCCTCCACTTCCCCACGACGCCTCGGCAACTACACGGATTGGACAAGTCCCTGCATGCAAAAACATGTCATGATTACCTGCGATTGTGGAGGCCGGCGGTTGGCATTCGCCGGCCATAAGTACGGAACGGCGCGCGCCCTTCCAGTCCACCCCTTCTTGCTTCTCCTTCTTCCTGATCCTTGCTCCGTCTTGTCGCGATTGCCCCGATCCACCGGTTCTCAATGGCAGAGAAGGGAAAGGCTCCCCGAGAGGGGCCAGACCCTCTCCCGCTGAAGAAACGGCTCACCCCCCGTGGCCCGGAAGAAGGGGCCCTTCAGGTGGTGCCGAGGCCTTGGGGCGAGCGGGCGCCGCCGGGGTTCCCACTTCCATTGTATGCCCACATCGAGGGCCCCGAAGGAGTTGATGCCGACCGCCACGGGCGGCGCCGCCATCGGCGCCGCCGGGTCACTAAGGTGTGGGTCGTCCCCCCTAGGGTCCACACCGAGGGCTCCTTCCAAGAGTTCGTGCTCCACGTCGCCATTCCTCTTCAGTCTTGGATCTGCCTTCCTCCCTTCTTCGCCTCCATCATCCCGCAGGGGGAGCCCCTGGAGCTCTGGCTGCAGCACACCGGCTGCAGCACCCTCGCGACCGAGGCAGAGGTCGCGGTCGTCGCCTCGGGCGAGGTCTACATGACCCGGGGCTGGAGGGAGATCGCCCGGGTTTGCAGGACAAGGGGAGTCTTCGCGATCCACTTGGACTACGACGGTGCTTCGGTGATGCTCTTCAAGGTCTTTGATGCGAGCGGGCACTGGCTGGAATGCTGCCCCGGGGAAGGTGGCCAGGGCCCTGCTGTGACGAGTACTCGGCACGCCACCCACTCCCTTGGAGGCTCCTCAGGCGGTGGAGGCGTCGGAGGTTCCAGCGACTCCGGCGAGCTCTTCGCGACTCCATAGACGAGCGACGACAGCTACGAGCCCCCGAGCCGGCGCCGCTCCTGGAGCAGGGCGGGCTCGTCAGGCCGCCGCCGACTCTGATCTGGATGGGGTTGGCATCGGTGCTTGACAGCCTACTGTTGATGATGGCGTCTTTTGCAGGGACGCGCGTAGTTTGTGTCTCTTTAGGATCCATTCCCTGCGAGGAATCAAAAACGCGTCCCGTAGGGGCTTGTAAGGTACCTGTGATCCTGTCTTGTATATATAACCCTTGTCGTGAAATTGCGTGAGTTGCTCATTCCATCTTAGCTCAGTCCTCCCTTTCGAACCTCACGAGGGCTTGGTGCTCTGCACCGACAGGTCCCAGTCCCAAGGCGGCTTCAGCCGTCACTGGTATGCTAGGTCGCGATGCCGTGGTCAAGGCCAGGAGGTGAGCGACCTGGAGCCGGTAAGAGCCCCTGAGTCGCGATGCTCAGAAGGTCCCCTTTGGCGCCCAAGCAGCCGTCGTTCGGTGAGAAAAGAGAGCGGCGTCGCTAACATGGGATAGCATTAGGTGCGGGGATGGTGCCACGGTAGCTGGCGCTTCAGGGCGATGACTTATCTCGAGGATCAGGGGCCGCTCCTTGGTGTGTCGCCGGGTCCGTGCATCGGCAGGCGCGAGGTTGCTTGGCGAGGTCCTCGTGTATCTCTCCCCTCTCGCTTTTTCTCCCCTTTATGCTCTACATCCTCAGGTCCCGGCCCTCGAGCGAGTCTCAGGCGTCGCTGGTATGCCAGGTCGTGATGCCGTGGTCAAGGCCAGAGGGTGAGGGCTGGAGAGCCAGTAGGATCCCTGAGTCGCGATGCTCAGGCACCCCCCTTTAACGTGCAAGCGGTTCGCGCGGACGAGAGCGAAGGAGACACCGCAAGGGCCTCGCCTGACACAGCTCCTTCGGAAGGTCCTGCAGGTCCATCATATAGAAAGCAAAGGGTTGCCATGACAATTGAAGGTCAGCCGTGGCTTGCTTCCAAGGGGTAGTGAGGCGCTGAAGGCTTGACGAGGTGACGCTATGCGAGGCTGCCGCGGCCAGAGCTCAGCCATCCAGGTTTGTCAGCGTTGCAGGGACAGACCCATGCGCAAGCGTCGTGCCGTTTGGGAGCAGCTTCGTTAGTTGGCGTCAGCTGAGCAGGCAACTGGGTAAAACACATTAGCCGCGAAGGAGTGGATTCGTTCAAAGAGATGTTGGGAATGCGGACATCACTGGGTCAGGCCCGAGCGACTTGGGGGAGTCATGCAGCCCGAGGGGCACCCCCAACAAGGTAAGCTAACAACATGGAATAAAGGGATACACGCCGCAGGGACGGACCCACGCGGCCTGGGAATAATGCAGCCCTGGGGGCGCTCCCAGCTGGAAGTAAAACTCGAAAGATGTCACCTGATGATGTTGAGGACGAAGGGGTGTTGGTGTAGCAGGCTCGGTGGGCTGCGGGAGCCGATCCTCACGAGCCCCCAGGCCCAGGGGCCTCGGGAGGCTCCGGAGGCGCTGGCGGCTCCTCGCGGGCCATCTCCATCTCTGCCAGGGCTGCGGAACGCCTGGCCTCTCGTGCCTCCGTGATGCCCCTCATGAGGCGCTGGTACGCGTCAGCCGCGTTCGGCAAGCCGTAAGGCATGCGAACGTAGCTGTGGGGTGGACCTCCGCAGCGCCCCACTCGCGAGGGCCAGAGGCGCTCCAGAGAGGTGACTCGGTTGAGCCTTGGTATGTCGATGCAGACGCGCAACCCACCATCCTCGCCTGGATGGGGGGCCACTGCTGGCAAGCGGCGGCCGCCTTTCATGACTCTTGACTCCTGTAGCTCCTAAATGGCCTTGCTGACGAACTCCTGAGGATCTGGATCTCCTTGCCTTGCTCCTTCTCGAGGGAAACGTGCTTCAAAACACGCCTCCATGTGGTGCCCAAGCGCCTCCCTCATGACCCTAGCCAGGTCGGTGGCCCTCCAGGGGAGAGCTCCCGAGCCCTGCCTGAGGAGGGCGCCGGGCGCGCTTTCCTATGCAATGGAGGGAGGCTCCCCCTGGGCAGGCGCGGGCCTAGAGGGGCCTGCCTCCTGAGTGGTCGGGCCGGTCAATGTCTTCTTCTCCTTGGGGGGGGGGGTCTTGGGAGGCCTCCTGCTTCCATGACCCGGGTCTTCCAGTGACACGGCCTGAAAGGCTCGTTCCAGGGAACACACCGCGTCCTTCTCTTCACAGGGCACCGTGATGACTCCGCCGCTTCCTGGCATCTTGAGGACGTTGTAGCCGTGGTGAGTTACGGCCATGAACTTGGCCAGCGCTGGGTACCCAAGGATGGCGTTGTACGGCAGGCGAATGTGAGCGACGTCGAAGTCGATGAGCTCGGTGGGGTAGTTGTCGCGTGCCCCGAAGGTTACAGGGAGGCGGACCTGCCCAATCGGGACCGTGGAGCCGTCAGTGATACCGGAGAAGGGCTTGGTTGGCTGAAGCTGGCTGTAGGGCACTTGGAGGTTGTTGAACATCTCCACGGACAGGACGTTGAGCCCTGCCCCTCCATCGATGAGGGTCTTGGTGACCACCATGTTGCTGATGATTGGGGAACAAAGCATCGGGAGGACTCCGGCTGTAGCCGCACACTTGAGTTGATCTGCTGAGCTGAACGTGATGGCGCATGACGACCACCTGAGGGGGCGCGTGGCTTCGAGCCTGGGGAGGACTACATTCACCTCGCGGGCAGACTGCTTGAAGATGCGCTGAGAGGCTGGGGCTTGTGATCCGCCCAAGATGCAGGCGATCGCACGTGGCTCCTGGAAGCCCCCAGCCCCCTCGTCCTGGTGCCGGTCCTCGTTTCTCCTTGGCTACGGCGGCAGCGGTGGGAGGCCTGCGTTGCCTAGCGGGTGATCCTCGCGAGGCTGATCCCTCCAGTCTCCCTCGCGAGGCTGATCCCTCCATCCTCTCTCGCGAGACGGGTCTTGCCAGCGATCCTTGCGAGGTTGGTCGCGCCACCCTTGGCGCGGCCCACGGTCTTCCCAGCGTCCTGCGTTTCTTCCTCCTCGGTCGTAGCCCCGGTCACTGCGGTCGGGCCGACGGCCGATCCTTCCTTCTCGCATGGCTCGGAGTTCTTGACATTCGTTGGTGTTGTGGGTGTAGAGGTCATGGTACACACAGTACCATCTGCCCTTGGAGGGTTCAGGCTGATCTCTGCCCCGCTTGGTGTCTGGTTCTGCCGCGAGCACGGCAGCCCCCTTGTGCTTCACGTCCTTGGCCTTGGGCTTCTTCTCTTCTGGGTCCGCGGCAGGAAGCTCGAGGAGGGAGAGACGCCCTTCCTCAGCCCTGGCGCACTAGTTTGCCAAGTTGAACAGCTCCAAGGAAGTGCACAGGTCTTCATGCATCGTCAGCTCCTCCTTCATCTTGACGTCGGGCACGCCGTCGGAGAAGGCCGAGATGATGGCCTCCTCAGTCACCTTGGGAATCTTGAGGTGTGCGTTGTTGAAGCGCTGGATGTACTTCTGCAGGGTTTCCCCGGGCTGTTGCTTGATGCGGCGCATGTCGCTCACGGTGGGTGGCCGGTCGCGAGTGCCTTGGAAGTTGGCGATGAAGCGGGTGCGCATCTCCTCCCAGGAGGAGATTGTGCCTGGAGCCAAGTTCAGGAGCCAGGTGCGGGCCCCGTCCTTGAGTGCCATGGGGAACCAGTTCGCCATGACCTTCTCATCTCCGTTGGCAGCTTCGATGCCTAGCTCGTAGAGCTGGAGGAACTCTACAGGGTCAGCCGTGCCGTCGTAGCGAGGAGGCAGGTCTGGCTTGAACTTGCCGGGCCACGCTACACTGCGTAGTTCGGTGGTGAGGGCGCGGCAGCCTGCTGTGGCCATGGGAGGCCTTGGGTGACGGAGAGCCCAGTCATGCATGTCCCCACACGCTGCAGCTGGGAGCAGCGCGGGGTCTTGACGCACGGGAGCAGGAGCATGGTCGCGACGTGCTGGAGCAGGGAGTGCCCAGGCGGCTTCTTGCGGGCGAGGGACTTCCTGGCAGCTCTGCTCTTGCCACGCTGGCGCCTGACGGAGCGGGTTCCGCACAGGGACCACGCGCCTTGGGGCCATGGCGTCTTCTTGAGGAGGAGGCGGCCGGGGCGCCGCCGGAGCCTCGTCGCCCGCGCGGGGCGGGGTGCGGTGCAGAGGAACGGACGGCGCAGGAGAGCCCCCTGCGGCACGGACGAGCTCGGCGACGCGGTCGAGCCATTCTTCGTAGACGTCGTCGACGGGACGGTAGCGCAGGAGCTCGTTTGCCGCGATGAGTGCAGCTCGAGCCACCATGGGTGCGCGGAGCGCGCGGGACAAAGAACCAGCTGGGGTGAGCGAGGGAGTTGCGGTGCGGCCGTCTTGCCGCACGGACGGATGCTGGGACGATGCTTGCCGCTCGTCCCCCGCCGGTCTGGTGGCGGCGTTGACGGCAGGTGACGGGGAACGGCGTGGATACCCGCCGACAGGGGCCGTCTGGGCGACGCGGGAAGCGAGTGCGGCCCGGCGCTCGGCGCGGGCCCGACGAGCATTAGACATGGGCGTGACGGTCGGAGGAGAACGGGGCGGTGGAAGACGAATTCCGGCACACCCCTACCGGGTTCGCCAAATGTTGGATTTCGTGTTCCGGCAGACCCTTGAGGTTCAAACACTGGGGTGCACGCGGAGATTTCGCCTCCTACCTACCTGCGCCCCTCCGCCATGCTAGGATCTAAACTAAGGAAAGAACAACACAAGAGACACATGGTTTATACTGGTTCGGGCCACCGTTGTGGTGTAATACCCTACTCCAGTGTGTGGTGTGGTGGATTGCCTCTTGGGCTGATGATGATGAACAATACAAGGAAGAACAGCCTCGCGAGGGTCTATTCTTGGCTGGGGCGATGAACTGCTCGGAGGAGTTCAGTCACCTTTCTCTCTCTCTGCTTTCCTCCAACTGACCGACCCTGATTTCATCCCCAGCTTGTTTCCGGGTTGGCTGGTTCTCGATCCTCGATCCTCGATCCTCTCCCCTCTATCCTGGGGGTGGCTAGTCCTATTTATAGAGGCCCTGGTCCTCTCCCCAAATATTGAGTGGGAAGGGAGACAACAATGGTGGGCTAATTTGAAGGGGGACAGCAAGTATCAGCTATCCTGACAAAAGCAGTCTTCGCCTGTGCAAAGCTTTGGTGGTGACGCCGTCTTGGGCTCCACGGTGACCTCCATCTCTTAGTCCTCCTGGTCTTGGTCTCGTTGCACCAAAATGGCAACCTTTGCCTGATGCCTCGGTACTCCACGGCTGCGCTTGCCGCCTTTGCACCAAAGAGGGA
Organism: Triticum aestivum; assembly: GCF_018294505.1. Taxonomy (NCBI): domain Eukaryota; kingdom Viridiplantae; phylum Streptophyta; class Magnoliopsida; order Poales; family Poaceae; genus Triticum; species Triticum aestivum. The sequence goes on from NC_057800.1 coordinate 416,303,145, forward strand.
AGGAGGACGCTGCGCGGGCTGGCACCCGCGTGGCACCCTGAATCATCATGGCCTGCGTCACGGGCACCTCGTGAGGTACCCCGCCTTGATCGCTCCGCCCCCTCATGAGCTAGCCTGATGAGGCTGTGCCTGAGGAAGCTCCGCGTCGTCCGCCCTGCGAGGCTTGGCCCCTCGCGAGGGTCTTGGGTTTGTGTTGGTGAAGTTGGGCCGTGCTGGGCCCCCTTTGAGCCACGCCGCAGGCTGCAGGCAGGCAAGTCTGGGGACCCCCATTCCCAGAACGCCGACACTGGTGGAAGGCTCTATGGTTATAGTTTTGCGTAAAGCCAATTTTTCTCTACTTCAAAGGAATAAATTTTATTTAATTATCATGGTAGTTGTTAAACATTGAGAGTGTAGACACCCTCTCAATCCCAATTAAGCATCATCTTTAAAATTCAACAATATTAATTAGAGTAACATGATGAGATTCACATGATAATCCAAATGCTAGATACTCAAGTTGACATAACCGGGGACACGGCTAACCATGATTAGTTTATACACTCTGTAGAGGTTTACACACTTTTCCCCACAAGACTCGATCTCCTCCGTTGGGATTCTCGCACTACATGGTGTTTGAGAAACGGATGACCGAGACATAGTCTTTCAGAAGCGCTAGCACCTTATGAACGGGTAGACCATTACACCTACTTTCCCCTACATCTTCTAGTCTACCACTGTAAGAGTTCACACGACTTAATCAACTATGCTAGAGCCCATAGTAGCTTGTGGCTGCACACGGAAGTTTCTAGTATGAATAATATCATGATCCCTTTGAGCCTGGGTGGCGGTCCATAAAGAAAAACAGGTAATCACTGGAATACCCAGGTGCCTCAATCCACCCAGATGTGTGTTTAAGTTGCCACTTTAGATAAACCATTAATTTAACAATCTCACATCTGTCATGTATACACTCACCCAATCCACGTCTACTAGCATAGCATGGCAGTATAAGCAAACGTAGAAGTAACTCCCAAAGGTTTGATAATAAAACAGGTAATAGGTACTACCTCATCTACTTCCCAAAACCCACAATTTAATTAGATCCTATTCATGCAATGTTTGCGGATTGATCTAATGCAATAAAAACTGGGTAGTAGGAGGTATGATCAAAGTGTTACTTGCCTTGCTGATGATCCGCGAAACCTAGCGATTCAAAGTAGCAAGTGGCGCACTCCGGGTACTCTATCGCAAACAAACAAGCATACAATAAGTACTCAACTAATGCACAGGTAAAACTCAAATAAGAGAACTAACCAGAAAGTTCAACTTAAGAACTCCGGTTTGCAAAAAGTATCAAATCGAACGAAACAACGAAAGTCAAACGACGAAAGAAACAAACTTCGTTTACTAATCTGGATCTAGGTCAAATTTTACAAAAGCAAAAACTTGTTTGAGTTGGTTAAACAGAAAGAGGCTTTCGAGACGAAACTCCTGGCGCTTGAATCGCCTGATTCCGATAAACGAGCGAAAAGTTATACTAGAACGAAAATCGGATCAGAAATCACGATCAGAAATAATCGTGGAAAATCCGAGAAAAAGAAAAACGACGAACATATTAACGAACAAACGTTCGTTTTCTGGAACTAAACGGTGAACGCGTCCGTTAAAACGAACGAACGAGCGAACGCTCGCTAAATAAACTAAACCGGAAATAAACCGATCTAAATAAAAAAACAGATATAAAAAAACAAACGAAAAACTGGCGAAAAACCGAACGGTTTTCTAGGGGAAATCCAGCGGCGGCGGCGGTCAAACTCGGCGGCGGCGGCGGGGTCAGCGGGCGGGGCGGCGGTGGGCGGCGGCACGCGACGACGGCGGCGGGGCTGCGGCTTGGCTCGGCTAGGGTTACGGCGCGGGGTGGGCTGACGGGCTCGGGGCGGCTCCTTATAAAGGCCGGCCCGAAGAGTCCTGGCCAAAACCGGCCCTAAGTCACTTGCGCATTTTTTTGTAAAATAATTACGCGCAGAAAAACAAATAAAAGAAATACTAAACAGACTCCAAAAATCCCAAAATAAAATTTCCCCGACTTCTAAAATCAAGCCGAACAGGATGAACATTTATTTGGGACCTAAATGCAATTTTGGAAACGCGCATTTTTCCTAAATTCAAATAAAATAGCAATAAATCCAAAATAAAATCTTATTTGATTTTATTATTAAACACTCAATATTTCTTTATTTTGGAAATCCCTCTCTCATTTTTTCTATAATAGAAATAATTGAAGATAAAATAAATAAAATCAAATGATCATAGTTTCAAAATTTGAGAAAACTCAAATATTAAAATAACGAAATCCCCAACTCTATCCGAGGGTCCTTGAGTTGTGTACAATTTCTAGGATCAAACCAAAAGCAAATAGAATATGATATGCAGTGATGATCTAATGTATAACATTCCAAATTGAAAATTTGGAATGTTACATTTCCACTCAAATCTTCTTTCCACCAAATCCATATCCTGCGAGAGAGAGTTGAGTGTTGGGGAGACTATCATTTGAAGCACGAGAGCAAGGAGTTCATCATCAACACACCATTTGTTACTTCTTGGAGAGTGGTGTCTCCTAGATTTGCTAGGTGTCACTTGGGAGCCTCCGACAAGATTGTGGAGTTGAACCAAGGAGTTTGTAAGGGCAAGGAGATCGCCTACTTCATGAAGATCTACTGCTAGTGAGGCAAGTCCTTCGTGGGCAATGGCCATGGTGGGATAGACAAGGTTGCTTCTTCGTGGCCCCTTCGTGGGTGGAGCCCTCCATGGACTCGCGCAGCCGTTACCCTTCGTGGGTTGAAGTCTCCATCAACGTGGATGTACGATAGCACCACCTATGGGAACCACGACAAAAACATCCGTGTCTCCTATTGTGTTTGAATCCTCCAAACCCTTCCCTTTACATTCTTGCAAGTTGCATGCTTTACTTTCCGCTGCTCATATACTCTCTGCATGCTTGCTTCAATTGTGTTAAGATTGCTTGACTTGTTCAAAGTTGCTAAAATCTGCCAAGAACTAAAATTGGGAAAATGATAAGTTTTATTTGGTCAAGTAGTCTAATCACCCCCCTCTAGACATACTTTCGATCCTACACCTGGGTTCTCCATTCATCAAGTGAGCTAATGTCAAAAAGCCTCTTCTCACCGGAAAGTTTGAAATCATAATTGAGCTCTTTAATGACCCAATATGCCTTATGTTCTAGTTCAAGAGGTACGTGACATGCTTTTCCATAAACCATCTTATAGAGAGACATGCCCATAGGATTTTTATATGCAGTTCTATAAGCCCATAATGCATCATCAAGTTTCTTGGACCAATTCTTCCTAGATCTATTAACAATCTTTTGTAAAATTAATTTAAGCTCTCTATTACTCAATTCTACCTGGCCACTAGACTGTGGATGATATGGAGATGCAATTCTATGATTAACATCATACTTAGCAAGCATTTTATGAAAGGAACCATGAATAAAATGTGAACCACCATCAGTCATTAAGTATCTAGGGACTCCAAACCTCGAAAAAATAACTTCTTTAAGCATCTTAATAGAGGTGTTATTATCAGCACTACTAGTTGGACTAGCTTCTACCCACTTAGTAACGTAATCAACAGCAACTAAGATATGTGTATACCCATTAGAGGAAGGAAACGGTCCCATATAATCAAAGCCCCAAACATCAAATGGTTCAATAACAAGTGAATAATTCATAGGCATTTCTTGACGTCTACTAATGTTACCAATTCTTTGACATTCATCACAAGACAAGACAAACTTACAGTTATCTTTGAAGAGAGTAGGCCAATAAAAACCGGATTGCAGTACCTTATGTGCAGTTCTATCTCCAGCATGGTGTCCTCCATAAGCTTCAGAGTGACACTTGCCTAGGATTTGTTCCTGTTCATGCTTAGGTACACAACGTCTAATAAGACAATCTACTCCTTATGGATAAAGGTGTGGGTCATCCCAAAAGTAATGTCTTAAATCATAGAAGAACGTTTTCTTTTGTTGGTATGTGAAACTAGGTGGTATAAATTTAGAAACAATATAATTAGCATAATCAGCATACCATGGAGCAGTACGGAAGCATTTATGACAGCTAGTTGTTCATCGGGAAAGCAATCATCAATAGGTAGTGGGTCATCAAAAACATTCTCTAACCTAGACAAGTTGTCTGCAACGGGGTTCTCAGCTCCCTTTCTATCAATAATATGCAAATCAAATTCTTGTAGCAAGAGAACCCATCTAATAAGTCTAGGTTTAGCATCTTTCTTTTCCATAAGATATTTAATTGCAGCATGATCAGTGTGAACAGTTACTTTAGAATCAACTATATAAGGTCTGAACTTATCACAAGCAAATACAACTGCTAGAAACTCTTTTCAGTAGTATCATAATTTCTTTGAGCACTATCTAGAGTTTTACTAGCATATTGGATAACATTTAATTTCTTATCAACCCTTTGTCCTAGAACATCCCCTACAACATAATCACTAGCATCACACATAATTTCAAATTAAATTCCAATCTGGAGGTTGAACAATAGGTGTAGAAATCAAAGCTTTCTTAAGTATTTCAAATGCTTCTACACAATCATCATCAAAGACAAAAGGAACATCTTTTTGTAAGAGAGTAGTCAGAGGCCTAGAAATTTTATAGAAGTCCTCAATGAACCTCCTATAAAAAACGACATGACCAAGGAAACTTCTTATACCTTTAATGTCCTTAGGACATGGCATATTTTCAATAGCATCAACCTTAGCTTTATCAACTTCAATACCTCTTTCAAAAAATTTATGCCCCAAGACAATACCTTCATTAACCATAAAGTGGCACTTCTCCCAATTCAAAACAAGATTAGTTTCTTCACATCTCTGCAAAACTCGATCAAGGTTGCTTAAGCAATCATCAAAAGAAGTTCCATATACAGAAAAATCATCCACGAATACCTCAACAATCTTTTCACAAAAGTCAGATAATATAGCAGTCATACATGTTTGAAAGGTAGCAGGTGCATTGCATAAACAAAAAGGCATACGTGTATAAGTAAAGGTAACGAAAGGGCAAGTAAAAGTTGTCTTTTCTTGATCCTCCTTTGACACAGGTATTTGAGAGAAACCAGAATAACCATCTAGAAAGCAAAAATGTTTATGTTTGGATAATCTTTCTAGCATTTGAACAACAAAAGGTAAAGGGTAATGATCCTTTTTAGTTGCTTTATTTAATTTGCGAAAATCAATTACCATTCTATAACCTGTAACAATTCTTTGTGGGACCAATTCATTTTTATCATTAGGAACAACAAAAATACCTCCCTTCTTAGGGACACAATGGACAGGACTTACCTACTGACTATCAGCAACGGGATAAATTATACCTGCCTCGAGAAGCTTTAGTACTTCTTTCCTTACCACTTCTTTCATCTTAGGATTTAACTGTCTTTGGTGATCAACAACCGGTTTCGCATCTTTGTCCAATTTTATTTTGTGTTGGCATAGAGTGGGACTAATGCCCTTAAGATCATCAAGAGTATATCCAATAGCAGCACGGTGCTTCTTCAGAGTTTTCAATAATTTCTTTTCTTCATGCCCTGAAAGGTTAGCACTAATAATAACAGGATATATCTCTTCCTCATCAAGATAAGAATATTTAAGAGTATCAGGTAAAGGTTTAAGCTCAAATACGGGGTCACCCTTGGGTGGAGGAGGATCCCCTAGAATTTCAACAGGCAAGTTGTGTTTCAAAACTGGTACCTGTTTAAAGAATACTTCATCTATTTCCCTTCTTTCATTCATAAACATATCATTCTCATGGTCGAGCAAATATTGTTCTAAAGGACCACTAGGAGGCACGTCAATAGAAGCAAGACCAATAATTTCATCTTTACTAGGCAATTTTTTATCATGGGGTTGTCTACGAAATTTAGCAAAATTAAACTCATGAAACATATCCCCCAAACCAATAGTAACTACATCCTTTTTGCAGTCTATCTTAGCATTAGCAGTATTCAGGAAGGGTCTACCAAATATAACGGGACAAAAGTCATCTTGTGGAGAACCAAGAACAAGAAAATCAGCAGGATACTTAACTTACCCACATAAGACTTCACCATCTCTAACAATCCCAACTGGTGAAATAGTGTCTCTATTGGCCAGCTTAATTGTAACATCAATTTCCTCTATCTCAGCAGGTGCAATATCATGCATAATTTCTTTATATAAGGAATGAGGTATTGCACTTGCACTAGCACCCATATCACATAAGCCATGATAGAAATGATCTCCTATTTTAACAGAAATAACAGGCATGCCTACAACAGGTCTATGTTTATTTTTAGTATCAGGTCTAGCAATTCTAGCAACTTCATCACAGAAATAAATAACATGCCCATCAATATTATCAGCCAAGAGATCTTTAACCATAGCAATACTAGGTTCAACTTTAATTTGCTCTGACGGAGTACGTGTTCTAGTATTACTCTTACGAACCACAATTGAAGCTTTAGCATGATCCTTAATTCTAACTGGGAAAAGTGGTTTCTCAATATAAGTAGTAGGAACAACATGATCATTATAAGTGATAGTCATTTCATCAACTTTAATAGGTGCAACTACTTTTACTTCAGTGGGAGGATTATATTTAAACCACTTCTCCTTAGGGAGATCAACATGAGTAACAAAGGATTCACAGAAAGAAGCTACTATCTCAGAGTCAAGTCCATATTTAGTGCTAGGTTTACGGAAAGCATCGGTATCCATAAAAGATTTAACACAATCAAATGTTGATGTTATACCTGACTCCTTACCTTCGTCGAGATCCCAATCTTCAGAGTTGCGTTTAATTCTTTCCAATAAATCCCATTTGAATTCAATAGTCTTCATCATAAAAGAACCAGTACAAGAAGTATCGAGCATGGAGCGATTATCGAGAGAAAGCCGAGCATAAAATTTTTGAATAATAATTTCTCTTGAGAGCTCATGATTGGGGCATGAATATAACATTGACTTAAGCCTCCCCCAAGCTTGAGAGATAAAACTTCTGATGAATTTCTCCTTCGCAAGGCCAGAAATTATATATATATATAATTACGATCATGATGAACAAGATACATAGGATAAAACTTCTGATGAACTTCCAATTTCAATCGGTTGTAGTTCCATGATCCCATATCATTACATAGCCTAAACCATTTCAATCCCAAAGATAAAGGGAAGACCATCTTCTTGATAACATCCTCGGGCCTACCTGCAATCTTAAATAATCCACAAACTTCATCCACATAGATTAGGTGCAAATCGGGATGTAATGTTCCATCTCCTATAAAAGGATTAGCTAGCAGTTTCTCTATCATACCCGAAGGACTTTCAAAGTAAACATTTTCAGTAGGTTCAGTAAGTTGAGGAGCAACTCTTTGCTCTACTTGTCGGGGTGAAGATACCCCGAACAAGCCCCTTAAAGGATTATGTTCCATAGTAACAAGTGACAGTAAATTTCTGCACACTATATAAATTTTTCCTTACCAAATTCCACCTACCAAAGGTGCTTCACTCCCCGGCAATGGCGCCAAAAAAGAGCCTTGATGAGCCACAAGTATAGGGGATCTATCGTAGTCTTTTCGATAAGTAAGAGTGTCGAACCCAACGAGGAGTAGAAGGAAATGATAAGCAGTTTTCAGTAAGGTATTCTCTGCAAGCACTGGAATTATCGGTAACAGATAGTTTTGTGACAAGATAATTTGTAACGAGTAACAAGTAATAAAAGTAAATAAGGTGCAGCAAAATGGCCAAATCCTTTTTGTAGCAAAGGACAAGCCTGGACGAACTCTTATATAAAGGAAAATGCTCCCGAGGACACATGGGAATTATCGTCAAGCTAGTTTTCATCACGCTCATATGATTCGTGTTCGGTACTTTGATAATTTGATATGTGGGTGGACCGGTGCTTGGGTACTGCCGTTCCTTGGACAAGCATCCCACTTATGATTAACCCCTATTGCAAGCATCCACAACTACAAATCAGCCCCTTACGAAGAAACTCATAAACTAGGGTTTAAGCTTCTGTCACTCTAGCAACCCATCATCTAATTATTACTTCCCAATGCCTTCCTCTAGGCCCAAACAATGGTGAAGTGTCATGTAGTCGACGTTCACATGACACCACTAGAGGAGAGACAACATACATCTCATCAAAATATCAAACAAATACCAAATTCACATGACTACTTATAGCAAGACTTCTCCCATGTCCTCAGGAACAAACGTAACTACTCACAAATCATATTCATGTTCATAATCAGAGGGGTATTAATATGCATAAAGGATCTGAACATATGATCTTTGCTACCTCTTGAGCATGCGTTGGTTTTCCCTTGAAGAGGAAAGGGTGATGCAGTGAAGCAGCGTAAGTATTTCCCTCAGTTTGTGAGAACCAAGGTATCAATCCAGTAGGAGACCACATGCGAGTCACCTCGTACCTACACAAACAAATAAGAACCTCACAACCAACGCGATAAAGGGGTTGTCAATCCCTTCACGGCCACTTGCACGAGTGAGATCTGATAGAGATGATGATAATAAGATAAATATTTTTGGTATTTTTATGATATAGATTGAATGTAAAGATTGCAAAATTAAATAGACTGGAAACTTGTATGATGGAGAATAGACCCGGGGGCCATAGGTTTCACTAGTGGCTTCTCTCAAGATAGCATAAGTATTACGGTGGGTGAACAAATTACTGTCGAGCAATTGATAGAAAAGCGAATAATTATGAGAATATCTAGGCATGATCATGTATATAGGCATAACGTCCGAGACAAGTAGACCGAAACGATTCTGCATCTACTACTATTACTCCACACATCGACCGCTATCCAGCATGCATCTAGAGTATTAAGTTCATAAGAACAGAGTAACGCCTTAAACAAAATGACATGATGTAGAGGGATAAACTCATGTAATATGATGTAAACCCCATCTTTTTATCCTCGATGGAAACAATACAATACGTGTCGTTTCCCTTTCTATCACTGGGATCGAGCACCACAAGATTGAACCCAAAGCTAAGCACTTCTCCCATTGCAAGAAAGATCAATCTAGTAGGCCAAACCAAACTGATAATTCGAAGAGACTTGCGAAGATAAACCAATCATACATAAAAGAATTCATAGAAGATTCAAATATTGTTCATAGATAAACTTGATCATAAACCCACAATTCATCGGATCTCGACAAACACACCGCAAAATAAGATTACATCGAATAGATCTCCAAGAGAATCAAGGAGAACTTTGTATTGAGATCCAAAGAGAGAGAAGAAGCCATCTATCTACTAGCTATGGACCCAAAGGTCTGAGGTAAACTACTCACACATCATCGGAGGGGCCATGGAGTTGATGTAGAGGCCCTCCGTGATCAATGCCCCCTCCGGCGGAGCTCCGAAAAAGGCCCCAAGATGGGATCTCTTGAGTATAGAAGGTTCCGGCGGTGGAATAGGGTTTCGTGGTGCTCCTGGATGTTTTCGGGGTATGTCAATATATATAGGAGGAAGAATTAGGTCGGTGGAGCAACGAGGGGCCCACGAGGGTGGAGGGCGCGCCCAGGGGGCGCCCCCCTGCCTCGTGGCCTCCTCGATTGTTTCTTGACGTCCACTCCAAGTCCCCTGGATCACGTTTGTTCCAAAAATCATGCTCCCGAAGGTTTCATTCCGTTTGGACTCTGCTTGATATTCCTTTTCTACGAAACACCAAAATAGGCAAAAAACAGCAATCTGGGTTGGGCCTCCGGTTAATAGGTTAGTCCCAAAAATAATATAAAATTGTAAAATAAAGCCCATTAACATCCAAAACAGATAATATAATAGCATGGAAAAATAAAAAATTATAGATACGTTGGAGACGTATCAATCTTCCACCGAATAAACCAACTAGCATCAACTACAAGGAGTAATCGACACTACTAGTAACAAATAGGTACCAATCTGAGGTTTTGAGACAAAGATTGGATACAAGAGATGATCTAGGGTTTGATATGAGATGGTGCTGGTGAATATATTGATGGAGATTGACCCCCTCTCGATGAGAGGATCGTTGGTGATGACGATGGTGATGATTTCCCCCTCCCGGAGGGAAGTTTCCCTGGCAAAACAGCTTCGCCGGAGCCCTAGATTGGTTCCGCCAAGGTTCCGCCTCATGGCGGCGGAGTTTCATCCCGTGAGCTTGCTTATGATTTTTTTTTCCTTGACGAAAGACCTCATATAGCAGAAGATGGGCATCAGAGGGCTGCCAGGGGGCCATGAGGCAGGGGGCGCGCCCCCCACCCCCGTGGATGGTGGGTGGCCCCCCTCGGGTACTTCTTTCACCCAATATTTTTTTATTCTGAAACGTGCTCCCGTGAAATTTCAGGACTTTTGGAGATGTGCAAAATAGGTCTCTAATATTTGTTCTTTTCCATCCCAGAATTGCAGCTGCCGGCATTCTCCCTCTTCATGTAAAGCTTGTAAAGTAAGAGAGAATAGGCATAAATATTGTGACATAATGTGTAATAACAGCCCATAATGCAATAAATATCAATATAAAAGCATGATGCAAAATGGACGTATCAGGGGGGCAGGTATTCATATATAGCTTAGGATTCCCTTCGTGCCGACAAGAGGGAAGAGGGGGGCTGCTAGCTACTTCACACTTTGCTAGGTGAACCTCGGTTGAGGGGGAGGGGCATGCATTCATATATAGCTTAGGATTCCCTTCGTGCCGACATGAGGGAGGAGGGGGGCTACTAGCTACTTCGCACTTCGCTAGGTGAACCTCGGTTGAGGGGGAGGGGGCATGCATTCATAGCTTAGGATTCCCTTCGTGCCGACACGAGAGGGTGGGAGCAAGCAATACCGTGCGCTTTGCGAGAGAGGTTCCACATCGAAGTTGCATTTGGTATTTGAAAATCAAACCACCCTTTTGATACATAAATTTGGTCCACATGCAAGTGTGTTTCTGTTCTGACCCTCTCCTGCGTCATTTTTCGCCAAACTTATGAACATTAGACAATTCGGATGACGCAACAGACATAGTTCACTCAAACTAACCGTGTGCCACGCTGGTGCACCTGTCACGCACACATCCGCACAGTACATTGGGATCCACGAGGCTCCCACTCTCAAAAATATCTGCCCGCTTCGAGGGTTTTTCTGTTTCGTAACACACAGTTGTTATCTCCGGACAGTGTGCGATGTTTCTTGTTGCCAATCCCACCTGCATCAAAAATATCTGCCCGCCTCGAGGGTTTTTCTTTTTTGTAACACACAGTTGTTATCTCCGGACCGTGTGCGATGCACTATCATCAAAATTTTCAATAGCCCAGCATTTCACTCCTGCATTTGACTCCGTGATACGTCTCCAACGTATCTATAATTTTTGATTGTTCCATGCTATTATATTATCAACCTTGGATGTTTTATATGCATTTATATGCTATTTATATGATTTTTGGGACTAACCTATTAACCTAGAGACAGTGTCAATTTCTATTTTTTCCTTGTTTTTGAGTATCGCAGAAAAGGAAAACTGAACGGAGTCCAATTGACCTGAAATTTCACGGAGATCATTTTTGGACCAAAAGAAACCCACAGAGTACTAGAGATGGGCCAGAAGAGTCCCGAGGCCACCACGAGGGTGGGGGAGCGCCCCACCCCCCTAGGCGTGCCCCCTATCTTGTGGCCGCCTCGAGGACCCCCCTGACTTGTTCCCAACTCCAACACCTCTTATATATACCCAAACTTCCAGAAAGAAACCTAGATCGGGAGTTAGACTGCCGCAAGCCTCTGTAGCCACCAAAAATCAATCTAGACCCGTTCCGGCACCCTGCCGGAGCGGGAATCCCTCTCCGGTGGCCATATTCATTATCCCGGCACTCTCCATGACGAGGAGGGACTAGTTAACCCTCGGGGCTGAGGATATGTACCAATAGCTATGTGTTGGATCCCTCTCTCTCTCTCGTGTTCTTCATTCGGCACAATCTTGATGTATCGCGAGCTTTGCTATTATAGTTGGATCTGATGATGTTTCTCCCCCTCTCCTCTCTTGTGAGGAATTGAGTTTTCCCTTTGAAGTTATCTTATCAGATTGAGTCTTTAAGGATTTGAGAACACTTGATGTATGTCTTGCATGTGCTTATCTATGGTGACAATGGGATATCACATGATCCACTTGATGTATGTTTTGGTGATCAACTTGTGAGTTCCGTGACCTCGTGAACTTATGCATAGGGGTTGGCACACGTTTTTGTCTTGACTCTCCGGTAGAAACTTTGGGGCACTCTTTGAAGTTCTTTGTGTTGGTTGAATAGATGAATCTGAGATTGTGTGATGCATATCATATAATCATACCCACAGATACTTGAGGTGACATTGGAGTATCTAGGTGACATTAGGGTTTTGGTTGATTTGTGTCTTAAGGTGTTATTCTCGTACGAACTCCAGGATAGATTGAACGGAAAGAATAGCTTTGTGTTATTTTACTACAGACTCTTGAATAGATCGATCAGAAAGAATAACTTTGAGGTGGTTTCATTCCCTACAATAATCTCTTCGTTTGTTCTCCGCTATTAGTGACTTTGGAGTGACTCTTTTTTGCATGTTGAGGGATAGTTATATGATCCAATTATGTTATTATTGTTGAGAGAACATGCACTGGTGAAAGTATGAACCCTAGGCCTTGTTTCCTAGCATTGCAATACCATTTTCGCTCACTTTTATCATTAGTTACCTTGCTGTTTTTATATTATCAGATTACAAAAACCTATATCTACCATCCATATTGCACTTGTATGACCATCTCTTCGCCGAACTAGTGCACCTATACAATTTACCATTGTATTGGGTGTGTGACACAAGAGACTCTTTGTTATTTGGTTGCAGGGTAGTTTGAGAGAGACCATCTTCATCCTATGCCTCCCACGGATTGATAAACCTTAGGTCATCCACTTGAGGGAAATTTGCTACTGTCCTACAAACCTCTGCACATGGAGGCCCAACAACGTCTACAAGAAGAAGGTTGTGTAGTAGACAGCAAGCTCTTTTCTGGCACTGTTGCCAGGGAGGTGAGTGCTTTAAGGTATATCTTTAGATCTTGCAATCGAATCTTTTAGTTTCTTGGTTTATCACTAGTTTAGTTTATAAAAGAAAACTACAAAAAAAGGAATTGAGGGTACCTCATATGCTTCATCTTTTTAATATCTTTCATGACAATAAGGATTCCGACAATTGTGCCAAAATGCTAGAAGAAGAATGCATTAAAATGTTTGGCACTAAATCTTTGAATGACGAGCATGATGACAATGTTGTTAGTATGAACTCTTTGAATACCCATAGTACTAATGATGATTGCACTAGTCATGATGAAAATGTCTCTTATAAGCATGTCAATTTTTGTGGAGTGCATAGAGTTTGCAAGTACACACCAAATAGGGAAGACAGATTTTGCAAGAGGCATAAGTATTTAGAAACTAAATGGTTGCAAGAAAGGCTAGATGTTTGTGCTAAGAATTTAAATTTTTCAGCCATCCTTGTGAACTTTGCAATGAATGTGGTCATTTCAATATCCAATGCAAATTGTTTCATGATCGAATCGTTTCCAAAAATTGTGATGACTTGATTTCCCTCGTGCATCATAATGAACTTAGTTTGGTTCTGGGTTATGAAGAAATGAAATGTATAACTAAGGATATTCCAGAATTTTCCCTTGATAAAGTTCTTGATTTTGATCTAGAGGAAATTTATATGTATTGTGCGGTGAATTGCATTGAAAATCCTTATATTTCCAATTACATAAAAACAATAAAACAAATATAAGATGAAGATAATACTAATGAAAGGGAAGAGACTTCCCAATATCATCCTATTATTTCTTATGATGAATCAGGTAACGAGGAGGAGCCTTCTATTCAAACAATCTAATTAATAAGGAGCTTCGAAAAGAGGATTAACCCCACACATGATGTGAAGAAGAGAAATAAAATACGGAGAAGAAAAGGTAAAAATGTATCCCTCCCAAAAGATGTTGCTCCTATTACTCATTCTGATGATGATAATTGTTATTCTATTGGTGCTATCCATACTATCAATGATGAGAGTGATTATGCTTATGATATGAAAAGGCCCAAGCTTGGGGATGCTATGTTTGATGAGAATGACATGTTTGAGAATGTATTTGCTGCAATTAATGTTTGTCCCAAGCTTGGGGATGCTATGTTTAATGGAGATGATATTTTTAGTCTCCCAAGTTTTGATGAGCAAATTTATTATGATGATAGCATGCCTCCTATTTATGATGATTATTGTGATGACACTTATGCTATAAGAAGTAGTGATGATTATATTTATAAAACTTGTCATTATTATGATTCCCCTTTTTCTGAACATTACTCTTTTCATGTGGAAACAATTTATAGTATTCGAGTTTCTAACGATACTCCCACTATTCCGAACGAGAAGAATTTTGCTTATGTGGAGAGTAGTAAAATTTCTATGCTTGTATATCATGAAAATAATGCTTTATGTGATGGTTATATTGTTGAATTCATTAATGATGCTACTGAAAATTATCATGAGGGGGTAATATATGCTTGTAGGAATTGCAATAATATCAAGCTTCCTCTCTATGTGCTTAAAGTTTTAAAGTTATGCTTGTTTTGCCTTCCTATGCTAGTTGATTATTGTTCCCATAAGTTGTTTAATCACAAAATCCCTATGCATAGGAAGAGGGTTAGACTTAAATGTGCTAGTCATATTCTTATGATGATCTCTTTATGTTTCAATTCTTATCTTTTATGCGAGCATCATTGAAATCATCATGCCTAGCTAGGGGCGTTAAACGTTAGCGCTTGTTGGGAGGCAACCCAATTTTATTTTTGTTCTTTGCCTTTTGCTCCTGTTTATTAATAAATAATTCATCTAGCCTCAGTTTAGATGTGGTTTTATTTTTTAATTAGTGTTTTTGCCAAGTAGAACCTTTGGGAATACTTGGGTGAAGTCTTTGCGATCTTGCTGTAAAAAAACAAAAACTTTTGCGCTCACGAGATTAGCTGCCATCTTTTGATGGAGAGTGCGTTTAGGTTGATTATTTTTGAATATGATTAATAGACAAATTCCTCGGGTCCACCAATTTATTTCAGAATTTTTGGAGTGATGGAAGTATTCGAATGATACAGATTACTACAGACTATTCTATTTTTGACAGATTCTGTTTTCATTGTGTTGTTTGCTTATTTTGATGAATCTATGAGTAGTATCGGAGGGTATGAACCATAGAGAAGTGGAATACAGTATATATTACACAAGTATAAATAAATAATGAGTTCACAATATTACCAAAAGTGGTGATTTTATTTTCATATACTAACGGAGCTTACAAGTTTTCTATTGAGTTTTGTGTTGTGAAGTTTTCAAGTTTTGGGTAAAGATTCGATGAACTATGGAATAAGGAGTGGAAAGAGCCTAATATTGGGGATGCCCAAGGAACCCCAAGGTACTATTCAAGGACAACCAAGATCCTAAGCTTGGGGATACCCCGGAATGCATCCGCTCTTTCGTCTTCGTTCATCGGTAACTTTACTTGAGGCTATATTTTTATTCACCACATGATATGTGTTTTGCTTGGAGCGTCATTTTATTTTATTTTTTTGCTTGCTGCTTGAATAATATACTAAGATCTGAAATTATTAAATGTTAGATAATCTTCACATAGTTGCATAATTATTCGACTACTCATTGATCTTCACTTATATCTTTCAGAGTAGTTTGTGATTTGCTCTAGTGCTTCACTTATATATTCTTAGAGCATGGCGGTAGTTTTATTTTGAATAATTTGTTGAACTCTCATGCTTTACTTATATTATTTTTGGAGTCCTTTAGAAGAGCATGGTAATTTTCTTGAATAAATTGTTGAACTCTCATTTGCTCTACTATGATGGGCATTCAAGATGGATATAATAAAAACTTTCATATAGAGTGCATTGAATACTATGAGAAGTTTGATACTTGATGATTGCTTTAAGATATGAAGATGGTGATATTAGAGTCATGCTAGTTGAGTAGTTGTGAATTTGAGAGATAATTGAGTTAAAGTGTGTGATTCCCGTAGCATGCACGTATGGTGAACCGTTATGTGATGAAGTCGGAGCATGATTTATTTTTTGATTGTCTTCCTTATGAGTGGCGGTCGGGGATGAGCGATGGTCTTTTCCTACCAATCTACCCCCCTAGGAGCATACGCGTAGTACTTTGTTTCGATAACTAATAGATTTTTGCAATAAGTATGTGAGTTCTTTATGACTAATGTTGAGTCCATGGATTATACGCACTCTCACCCTTCCACCATTGCTAGCCTGTCTTGTGCCGCGCAACTTCCGCCGGTACCATAAACCCACCATATACCTTCCTCAAAACAGCCACCATACCTACCTATTATGGCATTTCCATAGCCATTCCGAGATATATTGCCATGCAACTTTCCACCGGTCCGTTTATTATGACACACTTCATCATTGTCATATTGCTTTGCATGATCATGTAGTTGACATCATATTTGTGGAAAAGCCACCATTCATAATTCTTTCATACATGTCACTCTTAATTCATTGCACATCCCAGTACACTGCCGGAGGCATTCACATAGAGTCATATTTTGTTCTAAGTATCGAGTTGTAATTTTTGAGTTGTAAATAAATAGAAGTGTGATGATCATCATTATTAGAGCATTTGTCCCATGTGAGGAAAGGATGATGGAGACTATGATTCCCCCACAAGTCGGGATGAGACTCTGAACGAAAAATAAAAAAGGGAGAAAAGGCCATAAAAACGAGAAGGCCCCAAAAAACAAAAAAAAACAAAAAAATGAGAGAAAAAGAGAGAAGGGGCAATGCTACTATCATTTTTCCACACTTGTGCTTCAAAGTAGCACCATGATCTTCATGATAGAGAGTCTCCTATGTTGTCACTTTCATATACTAGTGGAATTTTTCATTATATAACTTGGCTTGTATATTCCAAGGATGAGCTTCTGCAAAATGCCCTAGGTCTTCGTGAGCAAGCAAGTTGGATGCACACCCACTTTGTTCTTTTTGAGCTTTCATACACTTATAGCTCTAGTGCATCCGTTGCATGGCAATCCCTACTCACTCACATTGATATCTATTGATGGGCATCTCCATAGCCCGTTGATACGCCTAGTTGATGTGAGACTATCTTCTCCTTTTTGTCTTCTCCACAACCACCATTCTATTCCACCTATAGTGCTATGTCCATGGCTCACGCTCATGTATTGCGTGAAGATTGAAAAAGTTTGAGAACATCAAAAGTATGAAACAATCGCTTGGCTTGTCATCGAGGTTGTGCATGATTTAAATTTTTTGTGTGATGAAGATAGAGCATAGCAACACTATATGATTTTGTAGGGATAGCTTTCTTTGGCCATGTTATTTTGAGAAGACATGATTTCTTTTTAGTATGCTTGAAGTATTATTATTATTATGTTAATATTAAACTTTTGTATTGAATCTTATGGATCTGAATATTCATGCCACAATAAAGAGAATTATATTGAAAAATATGTTAGGTAGCATTCCACATCAAAATTTCTGTTTTTATAATTTACCTACTCGAGGACGAGCAGGAATTAAGCTTGGGGATGCTTGATACGTCTCCAACGTATCTATAATTTTTGATTGTTCCATGCTATTATATTATCAACCTTGGATGTTTTATATGCATTTATATGCTATTTTATATGATTTTTGGGACTAACCTATTAACCTAGAAACCAGTGCCAGTTTCTGTTTTTTCCTTGTTTTTGAGTATCGCAGAAAACGAAAACCAAACGGAGTCCAATTGACCTAAAATTTCATGGATATCATTTTTGGACCGGAAGAAACCCACGGAGTACCGGAGATGGGCCAGAAGAGTCCCGAGGCAACCACGAGGGTGGGGGGAGCGCCCCACCCCCCTAGGCGTGCCCCCTATGGCCGCCTCGGGGACCCCCCTGACTTGTTCCCGACTCCAACACCTCTTATATATACCCAAACTTCTAGAAAGAAACCTAGATCGGGAGTTCCACCGCTGCAAGCCTCTGTAGCCACCAAAAACCAATCTAGACCCATTCCAGCACCCTGCCGGAGCGGGAATCCCTCTCTGGTGGCCATCTTCATTATCCCGGCGCTCTCCATGACGAGGAGGGAGTAGTTCACCCTCAGGGCTGAGGGTATGTACCAGTAGCTATGTGTTGTATCCCTCTCTCTCTCTCGTGTTCTTCATTCGGCACGATCTTGATGTATCGCGAGCTTTGCTATTATAGTTGGATCTGATGATGTTTCTCCCCCTCTCCTCTCTTGTGATGAATTGAGTTTTCCCTTTGAAGTTATCGTATCAGATTGAGTCTTTAAGATTTTGAGAACACTTGATGTATGTATTGCATGTGCTTATCCGTGGTGACAATGGGATATCACGTGATCCACTTGATGTATGTTTTGGTGATCAACTTGCGAGTTCCGTGACCTCGTGAACTTATGCATACACTACAAGGATAACCCCTATAAAGCAACACATATTCTACAACATTTTGACCATAGGTTGCAAAATTCACAAAAGATACGCATATAAGCGTTGTAGCATATGCGTTGTAGACTTACATCTCATGATCATAGTGTCATACATGGATTGCAACAGATCTTATATGTTGCCATATATGTGTTCTATATTATGTCTGTTATAAGACTGCAAATTTACATAATTAAAAGTAAAAATTAGACATGTCGACACAAATAATGAATGTGGTGGCAAAAATATCTACTAACCATTCGAGCGAAAACCAAATCGCACGTAGTCCCTTCATTTCATTCTACGATCTACATCAGGCTAAATCTTATTCGGTTAAAGGCATCGACACAAATGGGCGCACCCCATTGACCCTTTTTCTACTTAAACAACAAAAAATGACGAGTGGCTGTGGGATTGAACTCTAGACATCTTCTTTCAAATACAAACCCAGTAACCACTAGAACATCTAAATGATTGTGCCTACTTACTTCATTTTCCCATTTTATTCTTTCTTCAGTTCGGGGAAGCCCCCGGTTTTGAGAAGCTTCCCTAGACGGATTTTTTCTGGACCGCTTTTGTTTGTTTATTCTTTCGTTTTTTCTATTTCTATTTTTTATTTTTGCAAAATGCATGATTTTTTTTCCAGTATCAATTAGCTTTTTTTCAAAATTGAGATTTTGCTTCTAAATTGATGAACCTTTTTTTCAAAATTGATGAACTCATTTCAAAATTTGGAAATTTTATTGAAAATGGATGAACTTTTTTCAAAATTCGATGGACGTTTTTTTAATTCAATGTACATTTTTTGAAATCGATGAGCTTTCTTCAAAATTGATGAAATTTTTCATATTGGTGAAATTTTTGTCCAATTCACAAAAGTTTCACAAATATATGTTTTTGTGTTTCTGCTAACTTTTTCCAAATTGATGAACTTTTTTAGAAATTCATGATCATTTTTTAAATTGGTGAACTTTTTAAATTTCATGATTTTTTAGAAAATTGTGAACTTTTTCGGAATTCTATGAACTTTTCAAAATCGTGTTAACCGTTGGACGGTTTTTTCCGTCAATCAGAAGCATAGCACATCCGAGAGAAGAGAAACAGGAGGCGAGAAAGCAAGTTTTTTTTGAGGGGAGGCGAGAAAGCAAGTTGAGTGAGAATAAATAAGAGATGGGCTTGGAGGGAATATAAGCCCAGTAACAGCTTACGCCGCAGGTCGTCCCGGGATAAGAGATGGGCTTGAAAAGAAAGGCAAGAAATAAATAAATGTTGTAGCCATAATCATACGCAAACACTAGTCTATCCTGTTGGTGATTTCCTTGCGTCCATTCTAGTAGGGCCAAGTTCGAACTTTTGCATGGTTGTTTTCTGACAAATTTTTTATATCACATGCATTAATTTTTTTTCCGCAGCATGCGTAAATTGAAATAAAAAGCAAAATTAAGCAGCGTTGGACTATGAATTGTAGGCATATTTTTTTAGCAGTAGGGAAATATTACTAGGTCAAAAATAGTGAGGCATGACAGAAAATAAGAATGATTTTATACCTTTTTGTTATTATATATTAAAGATATTAAAATGCACATATACAATTAAGTCCGCAAGGCAGAATTCCCTTGAACCAGAATCAAAGCTGGGGGAGGTTTGGCAGCGGCCAGACTCGTGCTAATGCACACAGTCCCACCAGAACACTCTCCCGCGCGAACCGCTCTAGGACAAAATTTCATACCGCAAGCATAAATAGATTTTTTCCGTAGTAGGCGTAAATTGAAATAAAAAAATCAAATTAAGTAGCATTAGACTATGAATTGTAGGCATAATTGTTTTTGAGCGGTAGGGAAATATTAAGTGGTCACAAAATAATGAGGCACGACAGAAAATAAGAATGATTTTTATTATAATATATTAAAGGTATTGAACCGCACATATACTATTAAGTTCGCGAGCCAAAATCACCTCAAATCGGAACCAAAGCTGGGGGGTGTTTGCGGGCGTCCGAACTCGTGCCAATGTACGCAATCCTACAAGAACACTCTCCAGCGTGAACTACTCTACGATAATAGTTTTTGAGCGGTAGGGAAATATTAAGTGGTCACAAAATAATGAGGCACGACAGAAAATATGAATGATTTTTATTATAATATATTAAAGGTACTAAACCACACATATACTATTAAGTTCGCGAGCTGAAATCCCCTCAAATCGGAACCAAAGCTGGGGGATGTTTGCGGGCGTCCAAACTCGTGCCAATGTAAGCAATCCTACAAGAACACTCTCCAGCATGAACTGCTCTACGACAAAATTTCATACCCTAGGCATAAATAGATCTTTTTTGGTTGTAGGTGTAAATTGAAATAAAAAAGCAAAAATAAGCAGCGTTGGACTATGGATTGTAGGCATTTTTTTGAGCGGTAGGGAAATATTACAAGGTCACAAAATAATGAGGCATGGCCGAAAATAAGAATGAGTTTATACTATTCTATTATAATATATTAAAGGTATTAACACACACATATATAGATAAGTCCGCGAGCCAGAATCTCAGAATGTAACCAAAGCTGGGGAAGTTTGAGGGCGTCCGGACTCGTGCTAATGTATGCAGTTTCAACAAAACACCCTCCCACGCGAACCGTTGTAGGAACTGCGCCCGCATATCGATATCGGCCAGCCACTCCAGAATGGACGCGACTCGACGGCCTAGATGTCGGTCGGAGCGACCTAATAGGACGGGAGTGTGGCACCGCTTCAATACGGGCGCAACCATCAAGAAAGCGTACTCCGACCAACGCGCCGCATTGAAGCAGCATCAATCCGCCTGCCCGGGCTAATTAAGTACGGCTCCGGCGTCGACCAACCCCATCTTTATCTCATCTTTGCTACTCTCCGCACAACCATAGCATCCAATCTAATCCTCTCCTGGACCGGCAAGATAGGCTAGTCAGGCTCTTCCGGATTGTTCTCGGCGCCGGTGGAAGATCTTCCTTCAGATCGTGGCGCCGCCCGCACGTGGTCTTTTGTCCCATCATTCTCCTCTACGCCATCAAAGAAGGAGGTTTTGCTCTCCTTGGATGACCAAGTGTAGCAATAGTCACCCCTCCTGACCGACGATGTCGCAATGGACGAGGAGTTTTAGTGACAGTTCGAGCTCCCTCCGTGACCACAATTCGGCACCACCCTTGCCACTGCCTTCCCCGCCTCATCACTGATTGCCGCCCTATCGACGCCCGGTCGCTGTGAAGCTGGATCCATACCTGGAGCTCACGAACGCACCCTGGCACCTCTGCCATAGCTCAAACGTTTCATCAGCCTAGCTATAATGCTTGTGCATGAACGAAACCTCCTTAACACCAAAGAGAATGAACTTGGGTGTCCTTGAGCTTATGACCCTCTTACTATCCATGGATAGTGTTAAACCTGAACATGTGTTCCCCCTGCAAACACCAAGTTAAACATCATACCACACAAGTACAAGTTCATTTCCCTAAGCAACTGAAATACATCAACAGATAAATTACTAGTATCGAAAGATAAATGCATTTTAATCATAGTAATGTTCCCAGGATAGAAAAAAACTGAAAATCATGGGGTCATCAAAAGAGCTGCTATATGGAGTTTCAGTTTTTACTTGCTCTTTTTCTTATACACCTGATGAACAAAATAATGGACCCCTTGCAAATTTACATTTCAGAGTAACGGTTTCATGTCTTAGTTCATCGTTTTCACTATGAAATAGGAATAGCTTGATTTATTCCCAGTACCTACTCAGTACTAAATGAGTTGTCATTTTGATTTGATAAGGAATAAATGTGGGCAGACTTATTTTTATTGATTGAAGGGGCAGAAATTACTTCAAAATATGATTGTTTGAGTTCAAATCTGAATTAATCGTCTTCACATCTGTGGGGATGACTGTCATAAGGTCGAGTAGGACCACAAAATATTGTCTTTTACATAATTTATTTAAACTTTTGGTCATTGTCATGTTGCAGCAGATATGTAATGGACAAGAATTTCAGTGCACGGGTGAAGGGAAATATATTCTGCTGCACATAAGGTATATATCCATTACCATATACAATATGTTCAAAATATGTTGCTCCAATGGTTATGTATCTACTGGTCATCTTGCTAAATGCTATTAAAAACAAGAATGTTAGTGCATGTCCGGGAGAAAAAACTTCTGTTGCAAACAAGTGGTATCCTTTCATAATCACATACAAATTTTGTTTAGACTATTTGTGGCTTGTTTAGTTGTTTATTACTTCTTTGTTATCAGTCTGTTATCCAGACTACAAAAACAACATAAGGTGCTAATGCATGTTGTAAGAGTGCTCAAAGTGGTTCCCTGAATTGGATGGATGCCAATGAACTATTTGTTGTGCTCAAATTCATTTCATATGTTCCCCTATTTTGTTTCTGTCTTCTCATATGGCAACTTTTATTTTTTCTAACAGGCAGGAACTAAAGTATTCTTGAAGAGCCCGAAAAATCATAACAAGCGTAGCTCTAGATACAATGGTAAGTTCTGATCCAAAATTTAAACTTGATGGTCCTGAAATTAGAAATGAATTCTAGGTAGTGCATGTCGATATGGCACTAGTGCAAACTGAATATTTTGTATGAAGTCGAAAACTGCAATACTCTCGGTAATGCATAAAAATAAAAGATTGCATGGCCTTCAACCATTGTACGTGACTAACATTTGCCTATATTACTACTTGCATCATGTCAAGGTATTGTGTGTTAACAGTTCATTTTTGTTTTCGTGTTTGTAGATTCAAAAGATAAATGGATGAGTATATGGGAGTGTGGCGATTATACTGCAATGATGATGTCGATGATCCATTTCATGATGATGATGACGGATGCATTTAGTTTTAGTTATGTTGTAGGGATGACGTTCATGTCGGATGTTGTTCCTCTGTTAAAATGGATATTTTCAGTTTAAGTTTCGCTGTCAAGAAAATTGTTAGATTATGCATCAAATTTGGATGATGTTCCTCCTGTAATATCCACTATTGTAATCCAACAGTTTTGATCTAATATATGATTTCTTCCTCTCGTGAGTATATTGTCTTGTTTTTCATTCACTTGAAATACATAATTATTGCATTTACATGGAGCATTAATTTAGTTGCTAGCAATATATAATTATAAATACATATAATATTATTATTGACACTATATATACCAACACATGAAACGTTGGAAATTCTCCGTTGCCAAGCAATGGGATTTTGATTCATGTACATCAACCACCAACATATAAAATTGTTGTAAAAGTTCGTTTTATGTGTTGTTCTCTTGGAACGGACCCTTTTACCAACGATAGTATAAGCGTTGCATTATGCGCTAGCAACACTGGATAAGGCTACGCATCCCAAACCGTTGGTAAAGACCCTAGAAACGCATATATGGATTTTTAGATACGGAAAAAGGCGTTGCTATAGTGGGGGTCCTGTTGTAGTGATAGGGGTTGGCACATGTTTTTGTCTTGACTCTCCGGTAGAAACTTTGGGGCACTCTTTGAAGTTCTTTGTGTTGGTTGAATAGATGAATCTGAGATTGTGTGATGCATATCGTATAATCATACCCACGGATACTTGAGGTGACATTGGAGTATCTAGGGGACATTAGGGTTTTGGTTGATTTGTGTGTTAAGGTTTTATTCTAGTACGAACTCTAGGATAGATTGAACTAAAAGAATTGCTTCGTGTTATTTTACTACGGACTCTTGAATAGATCGATCAGAAAGAATAACTTTGAGGTGGTTTCGTGCCCTACAATAATCTCTTCGTTTGTTCTCCGCTATTAGTGACTTCGGAGTGACTCTTTGTTTCATGTTGAGGGATAGTTATATGATCCAATTATGTTATTATTGTTGAGAGAACTTGCACTAGTGAAAGTATGAACCCTAGGCCTTGTTTCCTAGCATTGCAATACCGTTTTCGCTCACTTTTATAATTAGTTACCTTGCTGTTTTTATATTTTCAGATTACAAAAACCTATATCTACCATCCATATTGCACTTGTATCACCATCTCCTTGCCGAACTAGTGCACCTATACAATTTACCATTGTATTGGGTGTGTTGGGGACACAAGAGACTCTTTGTTATTTGGTTGCAGGGTTGTTTGAGAGAGACCATCTTCATCCTATGCCTCCCATGGATTGATAAACCTTAGGTCATCCACTTGAAGAAAATTTGCTACTATCCTACAAACCTCTGCACTTGGAGGCCCAACAACGTCTACAAGAAGAAGTTTGTGTAGTAGATGTAAATCCCGCATAGTAAAATTTTCAGTACCCGCATCATTTCCTCAAACACCCCGCCCCCCCTCCACACACACACACACACCAAAACCTCCTCGGGCGTGCGTGCGCGCACACATACACACACACACCCTCCCTCGCTCGAAACTCTAGCAAAGTCCCCGCCGACGCTGCCGCGGCCGCGGCCGCAAGCCTCCATTGTCAAAATTTGCTGGTTTGCCCGTGCAGCTTACCCACCAATCTCCATACCCAGGCCGCTCTGAGTTTCTTAGATGATGCTTGCCAAACGCCCCCTTTCCCACAGATCCCCATCCCCATCCCCCAATCCAGATCGTCGCAACATAAGCCCGGCTACACTTCCCGTGGAGCTCGAGGAGCGACTGGCCGAAAAGAGGTGTATAGCGCTGTTCGGCCGACGTTGCCGAGGAAGCTGACAACCATTACTGGCGGCAGGCACTCAAGCAACGGTCTAGAGTATGCGGGCATGTCTCGCCCGCCGACTACGACATTGAGGTCATTGACAGCGACGCCCTGAGGCGGGCCGTGTCACAGGTTAAGTGGCCCACCCCAACCCCTCGGGTTCAATTGCCGTCGATCTCATTGATGGCCCCGCCGCTGATCTCCTCTGGCTTGCTATCAAAAAATTTCCATTCTACATCGCCATAGAGCCCCTTTTGTCATTTCTGAAGGACACATTCTGCGATGCTGGCTTGGGATCCACAGCTTCCAAGTCAGGCCTCATGGACGGCGACCACGAGGAGGTCACCCTCTCCAGCTCTTCCAAGGGGAAAGATCCCATCTCCTCTTCCAATGGGAAAGAGCCCATCTGCTCTTCCAAGGGGAAAGAGCCCATCTGCTCTTCCAAGAGGAAAGCGCCCGTCTGCGACATCAGGGAGGGCACCCTACAGCCATGCTCTTCCAAGGGGAACGAGCCCATCTACGACAACATGGAGCGCATCCAAGGTCCATGCTCTTCCCACGGGAACAAGCCCATCTGTGATAAGTAAGGAAACCCATGATTTGTTTATTTCAGTTGTTCACAATGTGATGCTCTATATGTGCAATTATTTATTGTGCAGTACATTTCATCAATCCAGTTTTAATCATACTGATAGGAATGCATATATTTGCTTGTTGTTAATCCTGTTATAGCTAGCATATGCCTCTTTTAAAGTTTTTTGATTGTTTGGTTGTTTGTAGTTAGCATATGTTCAGTGTCAAATGCTATCTTTGGTTGTTCGTAGTATGCCTTGTTTATTCCAGTTATTCACAATGTGATGTTCTATATGTGCAAGTATGAACTGTGTAGTTCAATTTCATCAGTACCAGTTTCAACAATACCACTATGAATGATTACATTTGGTTGATGCATCTTGTAGTTAACACGCCTTTCCATTTTTATTTAACCATAACTAGTGTACTTAGACCGGCACAATACCAGTTTGAATGACCATGTTTGCTTGTTGTTAAATGTTAGGCCTGTTGCAGTTAGCACACCTTTTCACTTGTTTTGCTTTACTAGCATGCTTAAACCTGCACACTGAAGCTATCTTTTGGAGATTATTTTGTCTGCCATGTGTAATTTTGGTTGATGTTTAGCCTGTTGTGGTTAGCATGCTTCTTGATGTACCTACACAGGACAATTTTGGGAACGATTGCTGTTTTCCATCGAGGTTAGTTTCATCCCATGGCTTATATCTGCTCACTGTTCAGGATATTTGTAGCTGGTACCATATAGGCTGGCGGCTGATAAGGGACTAATCGGTGAATCGGACTTTTAACTGAATATATCTGCAACCCATTTTTCCTTAAGTTAACTAGGGCCATATGTAATATATCTGAGGCTACATAGCAACATGCACTGTACTTAATATCTAAATATGCAATCCTAGGCTACAAAGCAACAAGGAAGAGAGTTACATTAATGTTCTAATGATGTCTAGATATGCGTAGAAGAGCAGCAGTAGCAACATCAACAACACAACCCTGTTTGGATACTCAACTTAGCTATAGGTTAGAGTTAGTTTCTATCTCATTACTAACCCTGAACTAACTCCATCTAAAGAGTTGTTTGGATGGCAGGGTTAGATTGACAATAAATGCACCAGGAGAACTAGCTCCAATTAGCACCTCTTGGGTTGGATACTAGTTTTTTGGGTGGTTTTTAGATGCAACTAGCTCAAACTAGCCCTCATGTTTAGATATACTTTAGGGCTATTTGAGCCCGAACTAGCTCAAACTAACTCTAACCATGGATATAGCAGCAGATAATTTTTAAGAATGAACTAAACTCCTTCCGGCCCATAATATAAGATGTTAATTCATCTAATATGTGAGTATATTGGATGTTATAAGATACTCCCTCCGTTCCTAAATATTTGTTCTTTTTAGACATTTCAAATGGACTACCACATACGGATGTATATAGACATATTATAAAAGAGTGTTGTACTACATCATTGTGCCATTGTTGTTTAGCTTCTAATATTAACTTGGTGCTTTTAGGTACATATGTCATTGGTAAAGATCCGCGTTTCTACCCTTTCTGCGTATGGGGCAATGAGATATCAATGAACCAGCATCAAGTGAGGAAGCTGATGAAGATTGTTAGTAAAATGGGTCCAAAGATGGCAATTAAACTATTTGTTTACACTTTATCCAAGACAACAACAAACTGTAGGATGGTAAGTAAGAACTCTGCAGCCTTCTTTTTACTGCCCATAATGAGTTGTGTTAGATGACAATGTCTGAAATCTTATTCCTTTGCAGTGGTTGCCAAAGCAGTTTACTCAAGATTACCTCTCAAACTACATGATTGGTGGGCATGCAAAGGTTAGAGTTTTTCTACCAGAACACGATGATTATCTAGATGTTTTCATGAAGACCGTGAAGGATGGGCGGTCGGCCATCACAAGGGGTTGGACTAGAGTCATGCGTGCCTTATGCATGGAGGAGGGCACAATATGGGCATTCCGATTCACCTTGTTCAGCAACCAGAATACATTTTGCCTCTTTCTTTACCGTCTTTAATAGTACAATTATACAACTGTGGTTCATCATTATTTATTTGGTTCTTATGTAATTCTTGAACATATGTACCTATGAATCGAATAATGAATTGGTTGTTTGAACCTGATGGATATGAATAAAGCTGTAGCATACATTCAAATCCAAATCCAAATCCGGTACAATTTGCAAAAGCAGCAGTTAAATTATAGTGAAATTATGCTCTCTAGGTTGTTACGGCACACACGGTTGGTAAAACACAAACGTTTGCGATATGCACCATAATCCGAGATGGTTCATAGAGAGGAAACATGTGCAAGCATGCACACAGTTGCCATTTGCAAAGCGTGTGCGATGTCAGACAATATCACAAACGGTGCGGGCAAACTAAATGTTTGTGTTTGCCTTATCGTACACGATTCGCAACCATGAACTGTTTTTGATGAAGTATGCATCATAAACATTGCGCCACAGAATAGTGTGTGCGATAGTTGTCGTGTACGAAGATGTTACGACGGTCCGACGTTTCATAATCCTGTCCGACACTCATACGACGATTAGCTAATCTTCTTAACGGTGAACCGTGTGTGATGGGCCACGCATCATACACGTTCTGTAATAGTGAACCGTTTGTGATGGTCCGCGCATCATAAACGTAGCACCACGGAATACCGACTGCGATGGTAATGCGAGTAGAAATAAATAGGAGTACTGTAGGGGCCCTATCCCCGACGGTTTCTGGGTCGTGTGGGAAGGACCCCCCCTATCGCCCACACTCACTTGGCGACGGTTCTAAATGCTGTCGCGGAAAGGGGTTTTAAACCATTTGTTTAGGACCGACGCGCACCAGTGTTGAATTAAAACACTTGCCAGACACTTTGAAATATGCTTATCTTGGTGAAAAGAAGATATATCCTGTTATATAAGTGCTAACCTTTCAGAACATGAAGAACAAAGATTATTGAAAGTTCTAAGGAAGCACCGAGCTGCTATTGGATATACTCTTGATGATTTAAAGGGCATTAGTCCCACTCTATGTCAGCACAAGATTAATATGGAACCTGATGCTAAACCCGTTGTTGATCACCAATGCCAGTTAAATCCAAAAATGAAGGAAGTGGTAAGAACGGAAATCTTAAAACTTTTGGAAGCAGGTATAATCTATCCTATAGATGATAGTAGATGGGTAAGTCATGTTCATTGTGTCCCCAAAGGGAGGTATTACTGTTGTTCCTAATGATAAAAATGAACTTATTCCACAAAGAATTGTTACAGGTTATAGAATGGTAATTGATTTTAGAAAATTAAACAAAGCAACTAGAAAGGATCATTACCCTCTGCCTTTTATTGATCAAATGCTAGAAAGATTATCTAAGAACACACACTTTTGCTTCCTTGATGGATATTCTATTTTTTCACAAATACCTGTTTCTCAACCTGATCAAGAAAAGACCACTTTTACTTGTCCCTTTGGAACTTATGCTTATAGACGTATGCCTTTTGGTTTATGCAATGCACCTTCTACCTTTCAAAGATGTATGACTGCTATATTCTCTGGCTTTTGTGAAAAGATTGTTCAGGTTTTCATGGATGATTTCTCTATTTATGGGAAGTCTTTTGATGATTGTTTAAGCAATCTTGATCAAGTTTTGCAGATATGTGACCAAACAAATCTCGACTTGAATTGGGAGAAGTGCCACTTTATGGTTAATAAAGACATTGTCTTGGGTCATAAAATTTCTGAAAGAGATATTGAAGTGGACAAAGCTAAGGTTGACGCAATTGAGAAAATGCCATGTCCTAAAGATATTAAAGGTATTTGTAGTTTCCTAGGTCATCCTGGTTTCTATAGGAGATTTATCAAAGACTTTTCTAAAATTTCTAGGCCTCTCACGAATCTTTTGCAAAAGGACATTCCTTTTTTTGATAATGATTGTTTAGAAGCCTTTGAAACACTCAAGAAAGCCTTAATTTCTGCACCTATTGTTCAACCACCTGATTGGAACTTGCCTTTTGAAATTATGTGTGATGCTAGTGATTATGCTATTGTTGCTGTTCTAGGACAAAGAGTTGATAAGAAACTTAATGTTATTCATTATGCTAGTAAAACTTTAGACAGTGCTCAACGAAATTATGCTACTACTGAAAAATAATTTCTAGCAGTGGTGTTTGCTTGTGATAAATTTAGAACTTACATTGTTGATTCAAAAGTAATTGTTCACACCGATCATGCTACTATTAAATATCTTATGGAAAATAAAGATGCTAAACATAGACTTATTCGATGGGTTCTCTTGCTACAAGAATTTGATTTACATATCACTGATAGAAAAGGTGCTGAGAACCCCATAGCTGATAACTTGTCTAGACTTGAAAATGTGCTTGATGACCCACTACCTATTGACGATAGTTTTCCTGATGAGTAGTTAGCTGCAATAAATGTTGCTCACTACACTCCTTGGTATGCTGACTATGCTAATTACATTGTTGCTAAATATTTACCACCTAGCTTTACATACCAACAAAATAAAAAATTCTTTTATGATTTAAGACATTAATTTTGGGATGACCCACATATTTATAAAGATGGAGTAGGTGGTATTATTAGACATTGTGTACCTGAGCATGAACAGGGACAGATCCTACGGAAATGTCACTCCGAAGCTTATGGCGGGCATCATGCTGGAGATAGAACTGCTCACAAGGTACTGCAATCTGGATTTTATTGGCCTACTCTCTCCAAGGATGCCCGTAAGTTTGTCTTATCTTGTGATGAATGCCAAAGAATAGGTAATATTAGTAAGCGTCAAGAAATGCCTATGAATTATTCACCTGCCGTTGAACCATTTGATGTTGGGGGATTTGATTACATGTGACCTTTTCCTTCCTCTAATGGGTATGCACATATTTTGGTTGCTGTTGATTATGTTACTAAATGGGTAGAAGCTATTCCAACTAGTAGTGTTGATCACAACACCTCTATTAAAATGCTTAAGGAAGTTATTTTCCCAAGGTTTGTTGTCCCTAGATATTTAATGGCTGATGGTGGTTCACACTTTATTCATGGTGCTTTCCGTAAAATGCTTGCCAAGTATGATGTTAACCATAGAATTGCATCACCTTATCATCCTCAGTCTAGTGGTCAAGTTGAACTTAGCAATAGAAAAATAAAATTAATTTTGCAAAAGACTGTCAATAGGTCCAGGAAGAATTGGTCTAAGAAATTAAATGATGCACTTTGGGCTTATAGAACAACATATAAAAATCTTATGGGTATGTCTCCTTATAAAATGGTTTATGGAAAAGCTTGTCATTTGCCTCTTGAATTAGAACATAAAGCATATTGGGTAATCAAAGAACTCAATTATGATTTCAAACTTGCCGGTGAAAAGAGGTTATTTGATATTAGCTCATTAGATGAATGGAGAACCCAAGCTTATGAAAATGCCAAGTTGTTTAAAGAAAAAGTCAAAAGGTGGCATGATAAGATAATCCAAAAGCATGAGTTCAAAGTAGGAGAATATGTTCTTTTGTACAACTCTCGTTTCAGATTCTTTGCAGGAAAACTCATCTCAAAATGGGAAGGCCCCTATGTCATCGAGGAGGTTTATCGGTCTGGAGCCATAAAAATAAATAATGCCGAAGGTACTAACCCGAAGGTTGTTAATGGGCAACGAAAAAACAGTATATCTCAGGTACACCCATTAATGTTGAAAGTAATATTATCCAAACTATGACATCGGAAGAACACATAAGAGCGTCCTTCCGGAACACTCCAGAATCCTGAAAATAAGAAGGTGTGCAATATAGTAAGTAAACTGACTCCGAAAAATCCGCAAAAACATTTTTTTGTCAATTTTGGAATATTCAGAAAAATAGGAAAATAAGAAACTTCTAGGAAGCGTACCCTGGTGGGCACAAGACACCAGGGCACGCCTGGCTTGCTAGGCGCGCCTAGGTGGGTTGTGCCCACCTGGGGTACCTTCTAGACTTTGTTTTTCTTCAGCTTGCTTGTTTCCCAAGATAAAAAATCTTTATATACCCCCCGAACATATTGACCACCGTATCATGGAGAAATCTTTTGTTTTTTTCTTGCTGCTTTCCTGTTAGATCTAAAAATATGTCATCCCAAGACTCCGAGGGTGAGAGCTATGCTGCTGATTTCATCGCAAACCCAAGTCCTATGGGGATGTGGAGCACTATGGCTGGACCACGGAGGAAGAGGAGGACTATTATCCTAGGGAGAAGCATGAGACGAGTTCAGATGAAGACGAACCTCCGCTACCTCAACCTGGGGACATGCATGTGGAATTCAAGAAGTCAAGCCTCCCCAATCAAGCAAAGAGGCCAAAGGTTCAGTTTATACCTTTTCTGCTTTTGCAGGAATGCAAGCATGACCTATGTAAGAGGGTACTGGAGCTTGAGCAGGAGGTCGGTGAATTGAAGGAGGAAAATTCCATCCTCAAGCATAAGCTAAGGAAGAACGGCAAACCCTCTACATCATCACCACCACAACCTTCCTCTTCATCACCAAAAGAGAATTGAGTATCGGGTATGGGCACTCCCCTTGGCTTCCGCCAAGCTTGGCGGAGGTGCCTCAGTATTGTATCATCCGCACTACCTTTTTGCCTTTACTTATTTTAGTTCGATCTTTTGCTTTAGATGAATAAAAGTTCAGTTCGATCCTTTCTTTTCGAGAGCCTGCTTAGTGATCTATCCTTGTAATTGTGTGTGAGATATATAATAAAGTTTAGTTTGAGTTTTTTGCTTTCTTTATTTTCATGTTGCAATTGAAAGAAAGGAAATAGATGAAGGAAAGGAAATAAATGAAAAAGATCATAAGCTAATCTTATGGTAGGTAATGACACCACATAAGGAAAAGTATAAGTAGAAAATTTTGTTAGAGATTGACAAACATAGCATTAGTTAATGATTCAACTCATGAAAGAATTAATAAGGGAAGAGAAGATTCACATATAAATATGCTATCCTAGAAATCTTTCGTGATTGTGAGCCCTCATCAAAATATTATAATGCCAAAAAATTGACGTTGGACAAGGAAGAAAACCTAATGATTCATGTTTGTTTATAGTCACATAGAAGTCATATTGTCATAGATCCTTTAACATGTGGTGCTTGCCCCCTACCTTTGCTAGCCAAAAGTTCTGCACTAAGTCGAGATACTACTTGTGCATCCAAAAACCTATAAACCCAAATCTTATTTTCAAGAGTCCACCATACATACCTAGGGATTGAGCAAGATCCCTTAAGTAAGTTGTCATCAGTGCAAAAAGGCAATAAAAATTGCTTCTAGAAGTGTGAGATCATTTAGTGTAAGAGAAAATTGAGTGTTGCACGAACTTGTGATGGTGAAGAATGAAAGAGACAGACTGCATAATAAAGGTCGCTATCACAAGGGGCAATGCAACGTGATGTTCTTTTGCATTAAGGGGTTGAGCATACAAACAAATAAGTGCATGGCAACCTCTGCTTCCCTCTGCGAAGGGCCTATCTTTTACTTTTATGTATTTACTTTTATGCAAAGAGACAAAGTTTTCTCTCTATTCCTTTTTATTTTTCTCCTTTGGCAAGCATCATATGGTGAGGAAAGATCTAGGCACATATGTCTATTTGAATATAGATAGCATGAGTTATTATTGTTGACATCACCCCTAAGGTGAATATGTTGGGAGGCGTAACTACAAGCCCCTATCTTTCTATGTGTTCGGTTGAAACGTTTTGCTCATGTGTACACGGTGAGTGTTAGCAATCATGGAAGACTATATGATGGTTGAGTATGTGGACTTGCCTAAAGGCTCCGATGCGTGACCCTTCCTGAAAGGATGATGAATTTTAGTTGCAAAGTTGATTGAGAACATAGTTTGTTGGTTTCTAATAGAGTTTTATGCTTTATACTTCAATAGCATGATGAATTGTCACTTATTCATGAGAAGTCTATGATAAGAGTTCTATGATAAAAGTCTTATGTTTAAGTTTGTTGTTGTTATAATAATGAACATGATGCTTCTATGTCCGTATTTTGTTTTTATCAACACCTCTCTCTCTCTCTAAGCATATGGACATGTTTTTCGATTTTGGTTTTCGCTTGAGGACAAGCGAGGTCTAAGCTTGGGGGAGTTGATACGTCCATTTTGCATCATGTTTTCCTACTGTTATATATGATGTTTTTATCCATAATAATGCTTTTTGGAGTAATTCTAATGCCTTCTCTCTCATAATATGCAATGTATACACAAACAGGGAGAATTCCGGCAGCTGGAAATCTGGACCTGGAAAAGCAATGTCAGGCCACCTATTCTGCACAACTCCAAACAAGCTAAAACTTCACGGAGAATTTGATGGAATATATGAAGAATATTTTAGCAAATAAGTACCAGAGGGGGCCCACCGGGTGGGCACAACCCACCTGGGCACGCCAGGGAGCCCAGGCGCACCTTGGTGGGTTGTGCTCACCCAGGCCCACCTCCGGTGCCCATCTTCTGGTATATAAGTCATTTTGACCTAGGAAAAAAATAAGGGGAGGACTTTTGGGACAGAGCACTGCCGTCTCGAGGTGGAACTTGGGCAGGAGCACTTTTGCCCTTTAGTGGAGCGATTCCGCCGGGGAACTTCCCTCTCGGAGGGGAAAATCATCGTCATCACCATCGCCAACAACTCTTCCATCTTGGGGAGGGCAATCTCCATCAACATCTTCAACATCACCATCTCATCTCAAACCCTACTTCATCTCTCATGTTTAATCTTGTTACTGGAACTCTAGATTGGTGCTTGTCGATGACTAGTAGTGTTGATTACATCTTGTAGTTGATTACTATATGGTTTATTTGGTGGAAGATTATATGTTCAGATCCAATATGCTATTTAATACCCCTGTGATCTTGAGCATGATTATTATCTGTGAGTAGTTACTTTTGTTCTTGAGGTCACAGGAGGAATTATGTTGCAATTAATCATGCGGATTCGATATGTGTTCGATATTTTGATAGTATGTATGTTGTGATTCCCTTAGTGGTGTCATGTGAACGTCGACTACATGACACTTCACCATATTTGGGCCTAAGGTAATGCATTGTGGAGTAGCAATTAAATGATGGGGTGCGAGAGTGACATAATCTTAAACCCAGTTTATGCGCTATTCCATAAGGGACCGATTGGATCCAAAAGTTTAATGCTATGGTTAGAATTTATTCTTAATACTTTTATCGTAGTTGTGGATGCTTGCGGGTGGAGGGGGGTTAATCATAAGTAGGAGGTTTGTTCAAGTAAGACCGGCACCTAAGCACCGGTCCACCCACATATCAAATTATCAAAGTAGCGAACACAAATCGAACCAACATGATGAAAGTGACTAGATGAAATTCCTGTGTACCCTCAAGGACGCTTTGCTTACCATAAGAAACCGTTTTGCCCTATCCTTTGCCTCAAAAGGATTGGGCTACCTTGCTGTACTTTAGCTACTATTATCGTTACTTGCTCTTTACAAATTATCTTGCTATCATACTACTGTGCTACTTACAATTTCAGCACTTGCAGACATTACCTTGCTGAAAACGACTTGTCCTTTCCTTCTGCTCCTCGTTGGGTTCAAAACTCTTACTTATCGGAAAGAGCTACAATTGATCCCCTATACTTGTGGGTCATCAGTGAGGACACCGCAAGATTGAACCCATCACAAAGCACCTCTCCCATTGCAAGAAAAACCAATCTAGTTGGCCAAACCAAATCGATAGATCAAAGAGAAATACAAAGCTATCTCAATCATGCATAAATAGTTCAGAAAAGACTCAAATAATATTCATAGATAATCTAATCATAAATCCACAATTCATTGGATCTCAACAAACGCACCGCAAAAGAAGATTACATCGAATAGATCTCCAAGAACATCAAGGAGAACATTGTATTGAAGATCAAAGAGAGAAAATAAGCCATCTAGCTACTAGCTATGGACCCTTAGGTCCGTGGTAAACTACTCACACATCATCGGAAGGGAAACATGGTTGGTGTAGAGGCCCTCCGTGATCAAATCCCCCTCTAGTGGAGTCTCGTAAAAGGCCCCAAGATGGGATCTCATGGGACTAGAAGCTTGCAGCAGCGGAAAAGTATTTTTGGTGTTCCCTCTGACATAAGGGGAATATTTGGGAATTTATAGTGCTGGAGTTAGGGTTAGGAGAGCCACGAGGGGCCCACAAGCCTAGGGCCTCCCCCTGGGCACGCTCCTAGGGATTGTGGCCTCCTCGCGGGTCTTCTGGCCTCCTCCTAAAGCTTCCTAGGTGTCTTGTTGTCCAAGAAAACCCCTCAAAAAGTTTCGTTCCGTTTGGACTCTGTTTGGTATTGATTTTCTGTAAAAGACAAAAACAAGGGGGGAAATAGCAACTAGCACTTGGCACTAGGTTAATAGGTTAGTCCCAAGAATAATATAAAATAACATATTAATGCACATAAAACATCAAAAACAGATAATATAATAGCATGGAACAATAAAAATTATAGATACGTTGGAGACGTATCAAGCATCCCAAGCTTAATTCCTACACGTCCTCGAGTAGGTAAATGATAAAAACAGAACTTTTGATGTGGAATGCTAACTAACATATTTATCAATTGAATTCTACTTATTGTGGAATGAATGTTCAGATCCATAACATTCAAAACAAAAGTTTAATATTGAGATAAAAACAATAATACTTGAAGCATACCAATAAAATAAAGCAATCATGTCTTCTCAAATATCATGGCTAAATAAAATTATCCCTACAAAATCATAAAGTCTTGTCAGGTTTTATCTTCATCACACAAAGTATTTATCATGCACAACCCCGATGACAAACTAGGCAATTGTTTCATATTTTTAATGTTCTCAAGCTTTTTCAACTTTCACGCAATACATGAGCGTGAGCCATGGATATAGCATTATAGGTGGAACAGAATATGGTGGAGGTTGTGAGAATAAGACAAAAAGGGTGAAAGTCTCACATCAACTAGGCAAATTAATGGGCTATGGATATGCCCATCAATTGATATCGATGCAAGTAAGTAGGGATTGCCATGAAACAGATGCACTAGAGCTATAACTGTATGAAAGCTCAAAAGAAAACTAAGTGGGTGTGCATCCAACTTGCTTGCTCATGAAGACCTAGGGCAATTTGCGGAAGCCCATCATTGGAATATGCAAGTCAAGTTCTATAATGAAAAATTCCCACTAGTATATGAAAGTGATAAAATAGGAGACTCTCTATCATGAAGAACTTGGTGCTATTTTTGAAGCACGAGTGTGGAAAAGGATAGTAACATTGTCCCTTCTCTCTTTTTATCCCATTTTTTCCTTTTCTTTCTTTTTATTTTGGGCTCTTTGGCCTCTCTTTTTTATTTATTGTTCTCTTTGGCCTCTTTTTTATTTATTTTAAGTCCGGGGCCTCATCTCGAATTGTGGGAGAATCATAGCCTCCATCACCCTTTCCTCACATGGTTCAATTATCTAGCAATGATGATCATCACACTTTTATTTACTTAAAACTCATGAATTACAACTTGATACTAGAAAAAAGATATGACTCTGTATGAATGCCTCTGACGGTGTACCGGGATGTGCAGTCATCTAGCATGACATGTATAAAAAATATGAACGGTGGACAAGCCACAAATGCTATTCCAACTACATGATCATACAAAGCAATATGACAATGATGGTGTGTGTCAAAATAAATGCCGGTGGAAGTTGCATAGCCATATATCTCGGAATGGCTATAGAAATGCCATAATAGGTAGGTATGGTGGCTATTTTGAGGAAGGGTATATGGTGGGTTTAATGCACCGGTGAAAGTTAAGCGGTACTAGAGAGGCTAGCAATGGTGGAAGGGTGAGATTGCGTATAATCCATGAACTCAACATTAGTCATAAAGAACTCACATACTTATTGCAAAAATTTATTAGCTAACGAAGCAAACTACTGATACGCATGCTCCTAGGGGGATAGATTGGTAGGAAAATACCATCGCTTGTCCCCGACCGCCACTCATAAGGAAGACAATAAAAAATAAATCATGCTCTAACTTCTCGCATAATGATAGACCATACGTGCATGCTTCGGGAATCACAAACTTGAACCTATGTATTTCTACCAAACCACAATTACTCTCTAGCATGACTCTAATATCACCATCTTTATGAGTCAAAACAAATGCAAGGAATCAAACTTCTCATATATTCAATGCTCTTTATGAAAGTTTTTATTATATCCCTCTTAGATGCCCATCATATTAGGACCCAATTCATAACCTAAGCAAATTTCCATACTATTTTAAAACTCTCAAAATAATATAAGTGAAGCATAAGAGTTCATCAATTTCTACAAAATAAAACCACCGCCGTGTGATGTATACTGTGCAACTTTATTCTTGTAGACTCGTGTTGGGCCTCCAAGCGCAGAGTTTTGTAGGACAGTAGCAGTATTCCCTCAAGTGGATGACCTAAGGTTTATCAATCCGTGGGAGGTGTATGATGAAGATGGTCTTTCTCATACAACCTTGCAACCAAATAACAAAGAGTCTCTTGTGTCCCCAACACACCAAATATACAATGGTAATTTGAATAGGTGCACTAGCTCAGTGAAGAGATGGTGATACAAGTGTAATATGGATAGTAGATATTGGGTTTTGCAATAAGAATAATAAAAAACAGCAAGGTAGAAATTGATAAAAAGGAGCACAAATGGTATTGAAATGCTTGAAAATGAGGCCTAGGGTCCGTAATTTCGCTAGTGCAATCTCTCAACAATGCTAATATAATTGGATCATATAACCATCCCTCAACGTGCGATGAAGAATCACTCCAAAGTTCCTATCTAGCGGAGAACATAAGAAGAAATTGTTTGTAGGGTACGAAACCACCTCAAAGTTATTCTTTCCGATCAATCTATCCTAGAGTTCGTACTAAAATAACACCAAGCTATTCTTTCCAATCGGTCCAACCAAGAGTTTGTACTAAAATAACACCATATGATACACATCAACCAACTCTAATGTCACCTAGATACTCCAATGTCACCGTGAGTATCCGTGAGTTGATTATACGATATTCATCAAACAATTTCAGATTCATAATACTCAATACAACACAAAGAACCTCAAAGAGTGCCCCAATATTTCTACTGAAGAAACAGAAGACGAGCACGTGCATCAACCCCTATGCATAGATTACCCTAATGTCACCTTGGAATCCGCGAGTTGAGTGCCAAAACATATCTCAAGTGTATCAATATAATGCCCCGTTGTCACCATAGGTATTCATATGCAAGACATATATCAAGTGTTATCAAATCCATAAAAGTATTCAATCTAATAAAATGAAATCTCAAAGGGAAAACTCAATTCACAATAAGATAGAGAGGGGAAACACCATATGATCAAACTATATTAACAAAGCCCGCGATACATCAAGATCGTGACATCTCAAGAACACGAGAGAGAGAGAGAGATTAAACACATAGCTACTGGTACAAACCCTCGGCCTCGAGGGTGGACTACTACCTCCTCGTCATGGTTGCCGCCGAGATGATGAAGATGGCCATCGGTGATAATTTCCCCCTCCGACACGGTGCCGAAACAGGGTCTAGATTGGTTTTTCATGGCTGCAGAGGCTTGCGGCGGCGGAACTTCTGATCTAGGGTTACCCCGAGGGTTTTTGGAATATTTGGCAATTTATAGGGCAAAGAGGCGATGCGGAAGGTCGCCGAGGGGGGCACATCCCCCTTGGGTGCGCCTGGGCTCTTGGGCGCGCCCAGGTGGGTTGTGCCCACCTCGGGCCTCCCCTTTGGTACTTTTTTAGCCCATCCTGGGTCTTCTGGTCCAAAAAAATTCTCCAAAAAATTTCGCTGCGTTTGGACTCCGTTTGATATTGATTTCCTGTGAAGTAAAAAACAAGCAAAAACAACAACTGAAACTGTGCACTATGTCAATAGGTTAGTCCCAAAAAATGGTATAAATTTGCTATAAAATGATTGTAAAACATACAATAATGATAATATAACATCATGGAACAAGCAAAAATTATAGATACGTTGGAGACATATCACCGTGCTCTAAAAAGATATAAGTGAAGCACTAGAGCAACTACCTAGCTCAAAGGATATAAGTGAAGCACATAGAGTATTCTAATAAATTCACGATTAATGTGTGTCCCTCTCAAAAGGTGTGTACAACAAGGATGATTTTGGCAAACTAAAAAGCAAAGACTCATATCATATAGGATGCTCCAAGCAAAACACATATCATCTGGTGAATAAAAATATAGCCTCAAGTAAATTTACCGATGGAACAAAGACGAAAGAGGGTATGCCATCTGGGGCATCCCCAAGCTTAGATGATTGGGTGTCCTTGAATATTACCTTGGGGTGCCTTGGGAATCCCCAAGCTTAGGCTCTTTCCACTCCTTACTCCATAGTCCATCAAATTTTTACCCAAAACTTGAAAACTTCACAACACAAAACTCGTAAGATCCGTTAGTATAATAAAACAAATCACCACTTTAGTACTGTTGTGAACTCATATTAAATTTATATTGTTGTTATATCTACTGTATTCTAACTTCTCGATGGTTCATACCCCCCACCCCCGATACTATCCATAGATTCATCAAAATATATAAGCAAACAATACAAAGAAAACACAATCGTCAAAAACAAAATAGTTTGTAGTAATCTGGAAATTTCGTATACTTCTGTAACTCCAAAACTTCTGAAAAATTAGGACAATCTAGGATATTTTAATATCAATCTTGTGTGAAAAATACAAGAATTTATCACATTCCAGCAGCTCATATCAATTATATTACTAGGCACAAAAGTTTCTGTTTTTCAGCAAAATCAAATCAACTATCACCATGGACCATCCCAAAGGTCTTACTTGGCACAAACATTAATTAAAACACTAAAACACAATTATTACAGAATTAATATTGTGTATTTATTCAAGAACAGAAGCAAAAACAAAAACACAAAATAAAATTGGGTTGCCTCCCAACAAGTTCTATTGTTTAACGCCCCTAGCTAGGCATATTGCATAGATCTAGGTATTATAATAGAAGCGAGGGAGATCATCCATGCTCACCTCATACTCCCTCCTCTCAGTAGCAAGCTTTCTTTGTGGCAAGAAAAATAATCAAAGGGGCTAAGTTTAATAGGGTAAGGATCTATAAGATCAAGTTTGGGAGGAATAGGTTCCTCTTTTGGCCCTTTCTAATTGATAACTATCTCCTCATTGTAAACAGTCCTTTGAAAGAACTCCCTAAGCCTATCTCTAAGCACAAACCCTAATCCGTTATTTTGTATAGCAAAATTATCATTGAGTTCAGAAATTTTATCAATCAAAACATCGGTAGGGACCTTATTTCTTAGGTTTTTATTATAAGCGGCATAATCCGGAGATTGTAATCTCATAATCTCTTCTTTATTAAAAAGGATCTCTTCTATAGGAGGGAAACCGCCATTGATATTATAATGAGCAAATATTTCACTAGCTTCTTTCATGATGTACCTAAACTCGTGAGCTAGAAATATAGTGGCAACACGCTTAACGGGAGGATTGTGAATATTAGAAAATTCTAGCAAAATCCTTTGTATGCATGGATGCATGTGAACAAATTGTCTTTCAACCTCAACTATAAGCAAAGATATTGCATCCGCAAGGCTATTGGTTTTGTTAAGAATTGACCTTCCTAGCATAGGTAACGCACCGGCACAAGTAAAGAAATCTTGATTAACCCCTTTTCCAATAATATTACCGCTACCTATACGGAGTTTTTTAGTGTGCATGATAGTAGGTTGTTCTTCATGAGAATCATTATTAGCAAAATCATCAAAACTTCCCTCAATATTATTACTATGTTTTTCAATGATAACCTCCCTTGATTCAGACATGATGGAAAGCAACCAATCTAGCACACAAGCAAACAAAAAGCAATCGAAAAGACGAACGGAAAGAAGGCGAATAAAAAGGCAAATATTTTTTTGTTTTCTGAAAATGTTTTAGAAGTGGGAGAGAGGAAAACAAGAGGCAAATGGCAAATAGTAATGCAAGATATGAGAGTTTATGATAGGTACTTGGTAGGATTGATGTAGAACCTCCCCGGCAACGGCGTCAGAAATTCTTCCTGCTACTTCTTGAGCTTGCGTTGATTGTTCCCTTGAAGAGGAAAGGGTGAGGCAGCAAAGTAGAGATAAGTATTTCCCTCAGTTAAGAACCAAGGTATCAATCAAGTAGAAGGCACAAGCAAGTCCCCAGTATATGCACCTGCACAAACTAACAAAGACTTGCACTCAACGCGAAAAAGGGGTTGCCAATCCCTTCACGGTCACTTGCAAGAGTGAGATCTAATAGAGATAGATATAAAAGATAAGTAAAAGGAAAAATAAAGTAAATGTAAATAAATTGCAGCAAGATATTTTGGGTTTTTAGTTTTATAGATCTAAAAATATATGATGGAAAATAGACCCAATGGCCATAGGTTTCACCAGAGGCTTCTCTCTTGAAGAAAACATACGGTGGGTAAACAAATTATTGTTGAGCAATTGATAGAAAAGCGCAAACTTATGATGATATCTAAGGCAATGATCATTAATATAGGCATCACATCCATGACAAGTAGACCGACTCCTGCCTGCATCTACTACTATTACTCCACACATCAACCGACTCCTGCATGCATCTAGAGTACTAAGTTCATAAGAATAGAGTAACGCCTTAAGCAAGATGACATGATGTATAGGGATAAACTCAAGCAATGTGATATAAACCCCGTCTTTTTATCCTTAATGGCAACAATAAAATACGTGCCTCACTACCCCTACTGTCACTTGGTGAGGACACCGCAAGATTGAACCCATCACAAAGCACCTCTCCCATTGCAAGAAAAACCAATCTAGTAGGCCAAACCAAATCAATACAGAGAGAAATACGAAGCTATCTCAATCATGCATAAATAGTTCAGAAAAGACTCAAATAATAGTCATAGATAATCTGATCATAAATCCACAATTTATCGGATCTCAACAAATGCACCGCGAAAGAAGACTACATCGAATAAATCTACAAGAATATCGAGGAGAACATTGTATTGAAGATCAAAGAGAGAGAAGGAGCCATCTAGCTACTAGCTATGGACCCTTTGGTCCATGGTAAACTACTCACTCATCACCGGAAGGGCAGCAAGGTTGGTGTAGAGGCCCTTCGTGATTGAATCCCCCTCCGATAGAGTGCTGTAAAAGGCCCCAAGATGGGATCTCACGGGAACATAAGCTTGCGGTGGCGGAAAAGTATTTTTGGTGTGCCCACTGATGTAAGGGGAGGATTTCGGAATTTATAGTGCTAGAGTTAGGGTTAGGAGAGCCATGAGGGGCCCACAAGCCTAGGGGCGCGCCCCTAGGGCTTGTGGCCTCCTCGTGGGTCTTCTGGCCTTCTCCCGAAGCTTCCTAGGTGTCTTGTTGACCAAGAAAAATCATCAAAAAGTTATGTTCCATTTGAACGCCATTTGGTATTGATTTTCTATAAAAGACAAAAACAAGGAAAAACAGCCGCCTCGCACTGGGCACTAGGTTAATAGGTTAGTCCCAAAAATAATATAAAACAACATTGAATGATAAAAAAAATATAGATACGTTGTAACATCCCAAAATTCTAAATTTTGGAATATTATATTAAATAAATAATAATGATTGTTTATTTGATTGTTATGTGATTGATTGTCTGAAATTGAGTGGAATTTGAAACTATTTGAAAGTTGAATGAGAGGGAATAAAAGGACTTTCCCAAAACTTTCATCTTGTATATTGATCTCCATGAATTCACATTTATTTCATCATAAAACCCTACAGTGAAGATAATATGACTTCTTCCATTTAAAGAAATGAAAAGGGGTTTGAAAATGATTTAAATTCCATTGGAGAATATTTCAAATCAGAAACTTTATGCCACTCAAGGATTTTCATGATAGAATATAATAGGACTTACTAAAAATATATGAAATAGAGTGGAGAGTGATGAGGAGAACTTTTGAATTTCATTTGGTTCACTTTTGGAAAAAAAGTTCCATTTGAGTATCAAAATCATTTTCATTTATTCAAATAAAATAAAGAGAGAAGGAAATATGACTCCTTCAAATATCAAAAAGAAAATATGGAAAGAGGTTATGAAACCAATAGAAGTTATTCTAAAATATGAAATCATTTGCATCTCATTGCATTTTGGAGTTTTCTTTCAAATATTCGACTAATTATCCACTCGAAAAAAAAGAAATGAGAGGGGACAAGATGACTTCCTCAAACCATACAAGAGTTGGAAATTTCATTTTGAATATTAGTTGGAGTTTTATATTTTATTTGGTATTTACTCAATTTGCAAAAAGTGCATTAAATGCATTAGGAAAATATTTTCAAATTCTTCTATGCTTGATAAAATGTTCACTGTGTTACAAATATTCAGTGATAATTTTAGAAATTATCATGGTATTTTTAGGATTTTGTTTGGTTTTGTTTTGTCCTCAAAAAGTTTTCTGTAAAAAAAATCACGCGCACACCCGCCTGGACCGAAACCACTTCGGCCCAGGGACACAACTT
This sequence comes from Triticum aestivum, assembly GCF_018294505.1. Lineage (NCBI taxonomy): Eukaryota > Viridiplantae > Streptophyta > Magnoliopsida > Poales > Poaceae > Triticum > Triticum aestivum. The sequence continues at coordinate 416,347,661 of NC_057800.1, forward strand.
CGGCCCAGCTAGTCGCTGGCCAACTTTGGCCCAAGGCCAGCGCTCAGGCCACCGCACGCTCGCCCGCCTTCGCCTTCCCCTCGCTCGCACGCAGTGCCCGCTGCCAGATGGGGCCCACCCCCAGGTCACCCCCAACCTCCCGCTCGTCCCGCTCGGGATAGAGCTCGTGAGCCGCCGCACCTCATCCTCGCGGCTAATGCTTATCCCGCAGCCCCGTGCCTCCTCTCCGCACCTATAAAATCCCCGGACCCCCCTCTCTCCATTCTGCCACTCCACATCATTCCTTGCTCCTCACAGCCATCGCCCTGCCACGTTGGAGCTCGCCGGAGCCGGAGCATCTCGCCGGAGTTTTCGTCGCCGTAGACTCCCCTACCTTCATTTTTCTTTCTGTCAAACTTCGTAACTCGCCGAGTCTCATCCGGTTGACATTGTTTTTGCCCCTAGGGACCATCGGAGACGACGCCCCAATGACCTGCGTCCTCGCCGGAGCACAGAGCTGCCGCCCTTTGCTCCGCCCGTCCCGGCCACCTCGACGCACGCCGCCACCACCATCGCAACCCCCTCATCGCGCATGTCTCGTTCGCCTCCTTCCCCGCCGTCGAGGAGCACCGCAGCCACCGCCCCGTCCGCCGTGTGACGCCAGCCCGCCGTCCCCTGTTCGTCTTTGTTGTCACCGTAAGCGAGCCCTCTCATTCGTTCGTTTAGTTTTTTTGTTGATCGGTTAACCATGGTTCTTTTAAACCGAATAGTTTTGATTAAAACCGATCGTTGGTTTTCTTTAGTTTAGCTATGGTAGTGTTTTTGTTATTTAGTGGTCGTTCGCCGTATAGGCTACCGCAGCAAATGCTGCTCGGCCAGCCACGAGCCGCCACGTGGCCGAGGGCCTATTCATAGTTTTAATTTTGTTTTCTGTTTCACTCCTAGGTCCCTATAAATTTTAGTTTAGCCCCTAAACTTAGATTGGCCACAACTTTTTAACCGTAGATCCAAACTCGATGAAACCAGCGGAAAATTCTTTGTCATGATTAGATCTATCCTCTGTAAACTTTTGTTAGATTCAAATTTGAATTTATTCAGATTTGAATTCAAACTTCAAACGGCCATATTAAACCGTAGCTCCGATTGATGTGATTCTTTTTTAGCGTGTCACCGTAGCCAGACCCTACCACTTGGACCTTTATCACGATACTTTTCGCACAATTAGTATCTGTTCATGATAGTTTTAGTGCTATGCTTTATATGCACGATAGATCACATCACGATTTTGCACCTTATGTCACTTATTGTTAGCACCTGGAATTATTTGCATGCAAGTTATGTGTGTTGGATTTCCATTTGGTTTTCCAGGTCTTTTCTGTTACATGTTATTGCTCTCTGGAATGATTGCTTATGTATGTTATTTTACTTTGACGATAGACTGTCCGGAGTGCGAAGCTGAGTACTATCGATCTCTAGAATTCAACTACCAGTATCAAGGCAAGTTCACATTTGACCATTCTTTCAATTACCTCTGTTTTATATTATGCACTTAGTCCTTTTGTGGTAGGATTGCATGGTAGGATTTATGGTCGCTAGATGGCTATGTCGTTACCTAGTAGTTCATTTGTGGTAGGTCTGCACCATACAACCTTGTCACCACCGTGTAAGTTTACTTTCGCCTCACAAATTTAGACGTGGATTGGGAAGTGTTCATGTCATGACTTGAGTGACAAAGTAGTAATCAGGATTAAGACTTAAATGAACTACCTAGGTGGAGGTTTGGTTTGAATGGTGGCGAAGTACAGTGGGGGCATGCATGGGAAATCCATGGTGGTGCACCACTAGTGGTCCGTCCGCCGAGGCTCAAAGGGATCAAACATGTTTACATGTCTAGAAGCTTACGTGTGCAGCCACAAGCCAATATGGGCTATGGCTTAGTTGAGTAGTTAGTGTGACCTCTTCCGGGAGGGGCTAGCAGATGTAGAATGAGTAGGTGTACCGGCCTATCCGTGGGTTAAGGGGAAATAATTTCTAAAGACTATGTCTCAGTCATCCTGTTCTCAAACACCAGGCAGTGCGAGAATTTCAAGGGAGGCGATCGAGTCTTGTGGGGAAAAGTGCGCAAACCTCTGCAGAGTGTTAAAACCTAATCGATCAGTCGTGTCCCCGATTATGGACAACTTGAGCATCTAGTAGTGGAAATCCTGGGAGGTATCATCACTCTTAATTTAAACAGTTGGGTTTTAAATGAAACTTTGGGAATGGATTGAGTTGGGTTTGCCAACTTATCCTATGCTATACTGTAGTGGTAGAATAATATCTTCTATTCTAGGAAAAAAACTAGCTTTATGCAAACTAAACTTAGAGCTTTCCACCAGCCAAATTGCATGTACAAGTAGGTTCATTATTCTTATGATGTGACTTGCCGGTACATTCAATGTACTGACCTATAGGGCTGTAAAGTCTTATGTCGCAGGAATTTCTACGACGAGTAAGAGTTACGTTGTAGGGTTACGGTCTACACTCAATTTGCCGTTGGTGTTGATGGGACTCCGCAACTGTTTGATTGTTTCCGCTGAGACTTATGAGGTATATATATAAGATTTACGTTATTTATACATGTGATTGCACTTTGGTATATACATTGATGTACTGTGTGTGCCAGCATACTGATCCAGGGATGGCACAAATACACAGAGGCTTGCCCGTTTGAGGCCCGGTCGCTACATACGTTGGAGACGTATCATTCCCCCACAAGTTGGGATGAGACTCCAGACAAAAAAGAGGAAAAAAAGAGGCAAAAAAGATCCCAAGAAAAAAAGAAAAAGAAAAGGAGAAAGAAAATGGAGAAAAGAAAGAAAAGAAAAAATGAGAGAAAAGAGATAATGGGTAATGTTACTATCCTTTCCACACATGTGCTTCAAAGTAGCACCATGTTTTTCATATAGAGAGTCTCCTAGCACTACTGTAGGATGGTCCAAACGCGAACTACAATCAGAGACCCTTCGACAAAACTGTGTGCGATGCATTAATCATAAATGGTGAAGTAATAAATCTGTCAAAAAGATACAAAATGTTCGTGATAGCAGAGACAACAAACATGTTTCAAATTATAGTTGCGTGTGTGATGCATGGCATATAGTTCACTCGAATGAACTATTTGCGATGAGCTTAACAATAGAAACAGGCAGCCAGATGAAGGTGTGTGCGATATACGACATAGAGTTCACCCGGAGGAACTGTTTGTGATTAGGAAACACAACAGAAATGGTCGGGTAGATCAAGGTGTGTGTGCGATTGACGGCATACAGTTCACTTGGATGAACTATTTGCGCTTAGGCAACACAACAGAAACGGTCAGCCAGATCAAGGTGTCTACGATTGATGGCATACACTTCACACGGATGGACTGTTTGCGATTAGCCACAACAAACAGAAACAGTTAGACAAATCAATGTGTGTGTGCTAGACGGGAACACATTCTAATTAAAATAAGCATGTGCGACAGTAATAACGAGCACGCACGGTTGATGGAACAATATGTGTGCTGACATCGCCTATTGCGGTGCACCCTATGGTGCAAACACCACGTACGCGGCTGAGAACGCGTGCCCACGTTACGCCATCCGAGAATAGTGCCGCACTTCGAAACTAGAACCGTCAATAAATTTTGAGCTTTGCGCCCCGTCACATTCCAAATTACTACCACGATATATTTAATTGCAAACCTGTTCACACCAATCAAAACCTAAACAGTTTCCCATTGAGGAGTGTATTAGTACTCGGTTATAAATACTACCTACTTCAAGATGACTGCACATCCCTCCTCAACTCCTCATCCACAAAACAAACAAGTCTTTCATCGTCGTTCACTTGTGTCTGCCATACCTGGACAGGTGAGTTCCTGGGATTTCACTTAATGGGTAACTTCAACACCGTTAATACTATTGAAAGGCGGTACATTCCAGACGCAGAGAATATTCATAGAAGTAGAGGTAGGCGACAGTGTCAGCGCATCCGGAATGATATGGATGAATCTAAAGCAGGAGGCACCACTATGCAATGAATTTGACCATATGGACACTAATTGTCCTAGTTTCGTCAATGCCAGTGGTACTGGGCATGGACGAGGCAACCGGGTATGAGGAGCAAGAGCCAGAGGAGGAAGAGGATCAAGAGTAGGAAGAGGGAGAGGTAGAATCTAGGCACTAAGTTATAAAATTGTATTAAGTGTGGCACTATGTTTGAAATTTGTATTAAGTGTGGCACTAAGTTTGAAATTTGTATTAAGTGTGGCACTATGTTTGAAATTTGTATTAAGTGTGGCTCTAAGTTTGAAATTTGTATTAAGTGTGGCACTATGTTATAAATTTGTATTAACTGTGACACTAGGTTTGAAATTTGTATTTAGTGTGGCACTATGTTTGAAATTTGTATTACGTGTGGCACTATGTAATAAATTTGTATTAAGTGTGGCACTATGTTATAAATTTGTATTAAGTGTGGCACTCTATTTCAAATTTGTATTAAGTGTGGCACTGTGTTTGAAATTTGTATATGTAGGAATGGCAGGAATGGGGTTGCTTAGTCCAGGCATTGATAGAAAGCATCTTGTTGCGATAGGTTCTGAGCAGAAGCTTGAGGTGTTGCTCACTCGCACTCAAAAGGAAGACTGGAAGATACACTAGGGATGGGTTGAGCGATATGTGCTTTTGTTATTTCCTTGAAGCATTGATACGTCTCCAACGTATATATAATTTTTTTATTGTTCCATGCTATTATATATTCTGTTTTGGATGTTTAATGGGCTTTATTATACACTTTTATATTATTTTTGGGACTAACCTATTAACCGGAGGCCCAGCTCAAATTGTTGTTTTTTTGCCTATTTCAGTGTTTCGTAGAAAAAGAATATCAAACGGAGTCCAAACGGAAAGAAACCTTTGGGAGCATGATTTTTGGAACAAACGTGATCCAGAGGACTTGGAGTGGACGTCAAGCAATCAACGAGGAGGCCACGAAGCAATCAATGAATAAGTGCAAAGATGCTTTTATCTCTAAGTATTTTCCTCCCGCTAAGATCATCTCTCTTAGAAACGATATTATGAATTTTAAGCAACTTGATCATGAGCATGTTGCACAATCTTGGGAGAGGATGAAATTAATGATACGTAATTTCCCTACACATGGTTTGATGATTATACAAAAAAATTATGCCGGATTGAATTTTGCTTCTAGAAATCTTTTAGGTTCGGCCGCGGGAGGCACTTTTATGGAAATCACTTTAGGAGAAGCTACTAAACTCCTAGATAATATTATGGTTAATTATTCTCAGTGGCACACTGAAAGATCTACTAGTAAAAAGGTGCATGCAATTGAAGAGATTAATGTTTTGAGTGGAAAGATGGATGAACTTATGAAACTATTTGCTAATAAGAGTAGTCCTACTGATCCCAATGATATGCCTTTGTCTACTTTAATTGAGAATAATAATGAATCTATGGATGTGAATTTTTTTGGTAAGAACAATTTTGGTAACAACGCGTATAGAGGTAATTTTAATTCTAGGCCCTTTCCTAGTAATTTCTCTAATAATTATGGTAACTAGCGGGTCCACCCGCGCATTTGCGCGGCTAGATTTATATTTATCGTTTCAACATTTATTTATTTTTTTAGAATATTTCCATTTATATATTTTTATAATTTTGTAGTTGAACTTATTTTATTTTATTTTATTAGAGGACTATATTTGGTACATGTAAAATGACTATTAGCTTCCTGAAGAAATATTTTTTATTATGACATTCATTTTGCTTTTCTTAGATACCACATCTAGAGTTATTAATCATGGTATCATGAGCTCTATCACAAAACAATAATTATTTTGTTTTGTTGGTCTTTATTGGTAGAAGGCCATATAAGATTGTTCTGAGAGGCCGATAGTGATGGACACATGCCTTATTTTAGGCATAGGATACACATTATAACTAATGATTGTATTAATGGAAAAATAGGAAGTTCTAAATGGTGTTGGCACTATAATGTAGATTTGATTTATTTTTACACATGCCGCTTATTTTCTCGTGATTTTTCTTCCTTTGTGGTGGCACATGTGGCTGGGTGAGTGTGTGGATCCCGGCGACCTCGTCGAGTCTGGCAACGCGGTCACGGAGATGTCCATGGAGAACGCGGGCTGTGCTTCTCAAACTTATCGTAGCCGGAGGCTCTGGATGTTGGGGCTGCGGAGGCATTGAGGGAGTTTGTGGAGGAAAAATATCAGCAAGATGTGATTATTTTCTGCGTGTGGCTTCTAGTTATTGCCCTCCTGTTGTCCAGGCTTCTACCAAATGTCATTGTTATTGCAACCATATAAATTTTAGTGAAGTTGAATGGTCTAGAATTTAGAATAAGATTTTATTGTTCCATTGCTAAACAATTTTTCCTGTGAAATCAGAAATCATACCACAACTTTCTGTGTTTAGAAGTGCACCTATACCATAACACAGTAAAGCAGGCATGTGGATCCTGTTGAATTAAGTCTAATTGAACCTAGCAAGAGACCCTTGCATCTAATTATTGATTGTCAGTAAAAGAAGGTGGTTTACTTGCACTTTTACTGAGCTATGTAGCAAAAGCATCAGCTTAATGTGAGACAAAAAAATATGCGAGGCTAGATTTATTGTTAGTATTTTTTTCCATTCTAAATATATGTGATACTTAAATATGTTATATTGTATTGAAATAAAAAATAAAGCATCTTTTATTATATGTTAAAGAAAATTAGTTCGTTTATGAATATATTTTAGAATTTTAACTGTAAACCTTTTGAATGTCTCAATGGATTACTACACATGAGAGACACATATGTTTCCTTCTCATGTGAGTAATGCTCTATATAGCTCAATCATCAGACCTTAATTTTGTTATATTTTACATTATTGGTAAATGAGCGCCGTTATGTTATTCTGTAATAATTATTTGAACTTGCATTTCTGCCTTTTAACATTGTACGCAATTTTAAAAGTTTGTCCATTGAAAACCACTTTATGCTATTTTTGTAGCTTCATCACACGTTTCTTCGTGTTCCAATTATCTTCAAATGTTAATTTAGTTTAAATCGACCAATTTTATTTCTTATTGGACGTTGGCTGGCTAGGTAAGCAATGAACAAATCTTCTAAAAATAAACAAACCATGCATCAACGTGTGACGGTCCCAATCCATTCTAGCATGGTCCTAATCCATGGTGGTGGTGGCAATACCAATGTCTGTCTTTTATATTTCTACAGTACTACCAAAGTCTGTAGCAAGTAGACCCACCGGTGTAAGAAATGTATCTAATTCTAGAAAAAGTAATACCATATTAAAATATATTCATTGCCCCTTAGAATTCACAACAGGTTAAACTTATCCTGGAGTGTGTACGTCTCTTCTCCCATTTCTCTTGTCACTGCGGAGGAGAAAATAGATCGAGGCTGCCCTCGTGTGACCAGAGTTGCCGTGCCTAGTCGAGTCGGCTGCCCGTGCATGGCCAATGATAGGAAGGGGACTGAGGGAGTCCTGGATTGGGGGTCTCCGGATAGCCGGACTATCTCCATTGGCCGGACTGTTAGACTATGAAGATACAAGATTGAAGACTTCGTCTCGTGTCCGGATGGGACTCTACTTGGCGTGGAAGGCAAGCTAGGCAACACGTATATGGATATCTCCTCCTTTGTAACCGACCTTGTGTAACCCTAACCCTCTCCGGTGTCTATTTAAACTGAAGGGTTTTAGTCCGTAGGACAACAATCACAACATACAATCTAGGGTTTAGCCTCTCTGATCTCGTGGTAGATCTACTCTTGTACTACTCATATCATCAATATTAATCAAGCAGGACGTAGGGTTTTACCTCCATCAAGAGGGCCCGAACCTGGGTAAAACATCGTGTCCCCTGCCTGCTGTTACCATCCGGCCTAGACGCATAGTTCGGGACCCCCTACCCGAGATCCGCCGGTTTTGACACCGACATTGGTGCTTTCATTGGGAGTTCCTCTGTGTCGTCACCGTTAGGCTTGATGGCTCCTACTATCATCGATAGCGATGCGGTCTAGGGTGAGACTTTTCTCCCCGGACAGATCTTCGTATTCGGCGGCTTTGCACTACGGGCTAATTCGCTTGGCCATCTGGAGCAGATTGAAAGCTACGCCCCTGGCCATCAGGTCAGATTTGGAAGTTTGAACTACACGGCCAACATCTGCGGAGACTTGATCTTCGACGGATTCGAGCCACAGCCGGGCGCGCCGCACTGTCGCGATGGGTATGACCTAGCTCTGCCGCCGAACAGTACCCCAGAGGCCGCGCCCGCATCAGCTCTGACCCTTAGTTCGGAGCCAACTGCGCCAATCGAGGACGGGTGGTTAGACACCGCCTCAGGGGCTGCAGTCTCAACGGCGATCGAGCCGAACACCTGCCTAACCCTCTGCGCAGCCCGTGACTCCAAGGTGCCGGACTCTTTCCCGGAGTCCGAACCATCCGCGCCCCTGCCAATCGAATCCGATTGGGCGCCGATCATGGAATTCACCGCCACGGATATCTTTCAGCACTCGCCCTTCAGCGACATTCTGAATTCACTAAGGTCTCTCTCTTTGGCAGGAGAGCCCTGGCCGGGTTATGGCCAACAGGATTGGGATGCGGACGACGAAGAAATTCGACGCCCACCCACCACCCACTTTGTAGCCACTGTCGATGATTTAACCGACATGCTCGACTTCGACTCTGAAGACATCGACAGTATGGACGACAATGTAGGAGACGAACATGAACCAGCGCCTATAGGGCACTGGAAAGCCACCTCGTCATATGACATATACATGGTGGATACACCCAACGAAGGCAATGGCGACAACATAGCGGAGGATGACCCCTCCAAGAAGCAACCCAAGCGCTGACGTCAGCGGCGCCGCTCTAAGTCCCGCCAAAGCAAAAGTGGTGATATCGGCACAGGAGATAATAATACTCCGGATAGTGCCGAACACAACAACAATCCCCTCCAGCAAGATTTAGAGCAGGAGGATGAATGAGCCAGCTCTCCTGAGAGAGCGGCAGATGGAGAGGAGGAGGATGACAATTACATCCCCCCCTCTGAAGACGAGGCAAGCCTCGGCAACGATGAATTCGCCGTCCCAGAGGATCCCGTCGAACAAGAGCGCTTCAAGCGCAAGCTTATGGCCATGGCAAATAGCGTAAAGAAAAAGCAGTAGCAGCTTCAAGCTGATCAAGATCTGCTAGCTGACAAATGGACTGAAGTCCTCGCGGCTGAGGAATATAAACTCGAGCGCCCCTCCAAAAGCTACCCAAGGCGCAGGTTACTACCCCGACTGGAGGAAGAAGCGTATGATACGGCTGATCGGCCACCTCGTGGCCACGATAGAGAGGCATTCCAGCCAAAAGCTCAGCCTCCAACCCAACGCCATTCAAATAAAAAGGCATGGGGAGATACGCCAGACCTGCGAGACATATTGGAGGATAGGGCAAAGCATTCAAGATCGATCTACAGATCACGAGGTTGCACCACTCTGCGAGACGGCAAACGTCATGTCGGATACAGAAGCAAATCCGGCCAGGCCGAACACAGCGGGCAAGACCCATTCGAGCTGCGTCACGATATAGCCCAATACAGAGGTACCGCACACCCCTTATGCTTCACAGACGAAGTAATGGAACATCAATTCCTAGAAGGTTTCAAACCTATAAACATTGAATCATACGACGGCACAACAGATCCCGCAGTATGGATTGAGGACTTCCGCCTCCACATCCACATGGCCCGCGGTGATGACTTACACGCCATCAAATACCTCCCACTAAAGCTCAAAGGACAAGCGCGTCATTGGCTTAACAGCTTGCCAGCGGACTCCATTAGCTGTTGGGAAGATCTGGAAGCCGCATTCCTCGACAACTTTCAGGGCACCTATGTGCGACCACCAGACGCCGATGACTTGAGCCACATAATTCAGCAGCCAGAAGAGTCGGCCAGGAAATTCTGGACTCGGTTCCTTACAAAGAAAAATCAAATCATCGACTGTCTGGATGCGGAGGCCTTAGCGGCTTTCAAGCACAACATCCGAGACGAGTGGCTAGCCCGGCACCTTGGTCAGGAAAAGACAAAATCTATGGCAGCTCTCATGACACTCATGACCCGCTTTTGTGCGGGAGAAGACAGTTGGCTGGCTCGCAGTAATAACATATCAAAGAACCATGGTACCTTAGATACCAAGGACGGCAATAGCAGGTCACGTCGCAACAAGCATAAGCGCCGCATTAACAACGAAAATACTGAGGATACGGCAGTCAATGCCGGATTCAAAGGCTCTAAACCCGGTCAGCGGAAAAAGCCATTCAAACAAAGTACGCCTGGTCCGTCTAGCTTGGACCATATACTCGATCGCTCGTGTCAAATACATGGCACCCTAGACAAGCCAGCCAATCACACCAACAGGGATTGTTGGGTGTTCAAGCAGGCCGGCAAGTTAATTGCCAAAAACAAGGACAAGGGGCCGCATAGCGATGACGAGGAGGAGCCCCGGCAGCCGCACACTGGAGGACAGAAGAGGTTTCCCCCGCAAGTGCGGACGGTGAACATGATATACCCAACCCACATCCCCAAGAGGGAGCGGAAGCGTGCGCTCAGGGACGTATATGCATTGGAGCCAGTCGCCCCAAAGTTCAACCCTTGGTCCTCCTGCCCGATCACCTTCGATCGCAGGGACCACCCCACTAGTATCCGTCATGGCGGATTCGCCGCACTGGTCCTAGACCCAATCATCGATGGATTTCACCTCACTCAAGTCCTTATGGACGGCGACAGCAGCCTGAACCTGCTTTATCAGGACACGGTGCACAAAATGGGTATAGACCCCTCAAGGATCAAACCCACAAAAACGACCTTTAAGGGCGTCATTCCAAGTGTAGAGGCCCATTACACAAGCTCAGTTACACTGGAAGTGGTCTTCGGATCCCCGGATAATTTCCGAAGCGAAGAGTTAATCTTCGATATAGTCCCGTTCCGCAGTGGTTATCACGTGCTGCTCGGGCGAACCGCAATCGCTAGATTCAATGCGGTACCGCATTATGCATACCTCAAGCTCAAGATGCTAGGACCTCGCGGAGTTATTACAGTCAATGGAAACGTAGAGCGCTCTCTCCGAATAGAGGAGCACATCGTGGCCCTCGCAGCAGAAGCGCAAAGCAACCTCTCAAGGCAATCAACCAGTTCGGCGCTTCAAAGCCCGGATACCATCAAGTGCGCTCGGGGCAATCGGCAAATAGACCGCCTGGCGCGATCTGAGCTCGTGTAGCAATACGACGGCCACCCCAATCCTAGTCCAGCGGCGAAACTCGCGCCACGCGTACATAATTACGCATTAAAAATACCATGGGCACAGGGGGGAGGGGGGCACAACTGCGGCACACCCCAAAACACGGCCTAAACCGCACTAGGGGCTTCCTGTTTGGTTATTTTTCTTTTTCTTTTAGGACCTTAATCTCTAGAAACACTGTCCGACAGCACTGTTGCCGAACACATGATGCAGCAACCAAGGAGGCAGACAACTACGTTCTACCACGGAATTCCCAGGTTGATTACAGTAACGAGTGAAATATTCAATTTAATATCATTCCTCAGCTTGCCCTTGGGAGGGACATAGTCCTACTCTTTGCTTATCGCACTATCTGTATCACTCTGCTTTAACGCAATTTTTCAATAAACAATGCATGACATTACGACTATTATTGCATTCTTGTTATATATATATATATCTATGTGTTCATTAATGATGCCTTGCAACCGTACACTCTGGTACGGCCAATACACCAGGGGCTTACGTACCGCACAATGCGGTGTGAAAAGTCCGAACACTTTCACAAGTGCGGCACCCCGAACTTATAGCATTATATGCATCAGCTCCGAATCATGTCTTTGGTCAAATGTTGGGTTTTCCTGGCTCCTATGTTTTGGTACCTTACGTTCCGTTCTATCGGCTAAGGTTGCGCTAGGAGAACTACTGCGATTGTGCCCCGGTTCTGCCGGGCTGAGCACCTCAGTAGAGAAAGCTAAAACTGATTGTCATGATAAGGCGAGAGACTGGTCGTTGTTCGGCGAGGTTTTTTGAGTCCCTAAATACTTATGCCGCTTAGGGCGAGGGGCCGGCCCTGTCCGGCTTACAGGCGTGTATCGCGCCCCGAATTCGGCCTTCCGAATACTAGGGGCTTCGCCGAAATTTAAAATTATAGAATTCTATGGCTAAGTGAGAGTGATAAAGCATTATTAGTCTGGTTGTCTTGTTCGTTGTGCTGAGCACCTCCCTCGAAGGACCCAAATATGGGAACAAGAGTGCTCAGTTTTATCCCGAACACCCCAACACTCGTGGCATGGGGGCAGAAGCCGAGGACTAGCCATCTCTCAGATTGGATAAATAGCCAAACAGAAGGTAATATTTTAAATTCAAACAAGCATTGCATAGCGCATATGAAACATGTTTTCATAAATATGGGATAAAACGAGCGAGTTTACTCAAATATTACATCTTTTGAACACTCATCCGCGATAAGACGGGCACCCGGCAGAACACCCTCGTAGTACATCTCGGGGTGGCGGTGCTCCTTGCCCTTCGGCGGCCCCTCCTTGATCAGCTTCACAGCATCTAGCTTGACCCACTACAATTTCACACGGGCGAAAGCCCGGCGTGCACCTTCAATGCAGACGAATCGCTTGACGACCTCCAGCCGTGGGCAGGCATCCACAAGCCGCCTCACCAGGCCGAAGAAGCTGTTCAGAAGGGCGTCGCCAGGCCACAGCCGGACTATAAATCCCTTCATGGCCTGATCGGCCGCCTTATGTAGCTCGGCCATCTGCTTCAGCTGGTCGCTCATCGGCACCTGATGTTCGGCCTCAGCATACTGAGACCAGAACAACTTCTCCGTCGAGCTTCTGTCCTTGGCCTGGTAAAATTGTGCGGCATCAGACACACTGCGGGGCAAATCTGCGAATGCTCCTGACGAGCTCTGGATCCGGGTAAGTAATCGGTAATTTACTTTTACATGCTTGCTTTGCATATAGAAAGCCTTACCCGCCGCTATCTTCTTCATTGCATCGATCTCCTGGAGGGCCTTCTGGGCCTCGGCCTTGGCACTCTTTGCGCTCTCAAGGGCCGCGACAAGCTCAGACTCTCGCGTCTTCGAGTCAAGCTCCAACGCCTCGTTCTTTGTCACGAGAGCCTGGAGCTCTTGCTGCACCTCGCCCACCCGAGCCTTGTGCTCCTCTCGCTCGGTGCACTCCTTGGCCACTGTATCTTTGGCTTTGGTTAGCGCTTGCTTCAGGGTCACCACCTCAGTCGTGGCCCCTGACAAACATACGATGATCCTGTCATTTTGCAATCGCGTCCTTTTTACATATCTATAGACGGGGTATTACTTACCCTTGTTCTCCTCGAGCTGCGTCTTGGCAAGGCCGAGCTCTTTCCTGGACCCCTCGAGGTCCTGCTTCAGCACGGCGACCTCCGCAGTCAGTGCGGCGGACGCCAACAGCGAAGCCTGCATACGCATATTGACATACTTATATTAGACTCCTGCGATATTATTTGATCCTCTATTCGGCTTTTCTTTGTGAACACCGAACAAAGCATCAGGGGCTACTCTCTATGCGGTAATATTTCTACTACATTTTAAAACACTTACCTCAATGCCGGTTAGAAGGCTGGCACAGGCTTCAGTCAATCCGCTCTTGGCGGACTGAACCTTCTGGATCACCGCACTCATGATAGTGCGGTGCTCCTCGTCGATGGAAGCGCTATGAAGCGCTTCCAGCAGATTGTCCAGTGCCTCTGGATGGATAGAGGTCACCGGCACAGGCGTCTTGCCCCTCTTATAAGAAGGCCGCCTGCCCGAGCCCAGAACCGCTGGAGGGTCCGGCGCGGTGTTCGGCTGAGGGCCGAACTCGGAGCTCTCAGGGGCCCCGTCCCCTCGGCACCCGGAGTTCGGAAGGTCGCCTTGAGGCTCCTCCGGGACTGTCTCCCCTCAATCCGGTGCCTCTTGAGACAACACCTCGGCGTCGTCAGCAGGATGAGGGGAGTTGGAGGTCGGGACTAGATCGCTATCCATGTCCGACAAGCCCAAGGAGCCGTCCGATGACACATCGATACTGGCTCGTGGCGGCCTGCATAATTGCGTTCGGTGTTAGGGAAAGCAGTGCGACAAAGGAATCCTATGAGTTACTCTGGTATCCGAATACTTAGGATCTCCCTGGGGGCTTGACCCTGGGCAACCACTTGTCTTTGCCTTCGTCGGCGCCGGTGGAACTGTCCGGAAGGAGAGTCCTTCCCTTCTTGGACCCTCCTGCCTCCCCAGTTGGGCCAGCCTTCCTTTTCTTGTCTCCCCCAGTCGGTGGGGGAGCATCTTATTCTTCCTCCTCTTCCTCATCTTTAGGGGAAGAGTGCACCGCAGAGTCATCGGATGGTGAGTCCGACGACGCCTGGCGTCGGGAACTCTTTCGGGTTCCCTTGGCCTTCTTGGTCTTCTCCGACACCTTATAAGGGGCCGGAGTCAGCATCTTCACCAGAAGAGCGTCTGCGGGGCCTTCGGGCAAAGGAGCCGGACAGTCGATCTATCCGGCCATCTTCTGCCAGTCCTGTCAAAGGTACGGGAGTTTAGATCCCGCATAGAGTCAATCTATATAAAAAGTAAGTATCCTGTGAAAGGTAAAGCAGCTTACCGCACTGGCTTAGCACTTCACGCTGAATCCGCGATCCTCAGTAATAGGGGGGGACCTCGGCGCTTTTGAACAGCACCCTCCAGGCGTCTTCATGAGTCGTGTCGAAGAGCCTGTTCAGAGTTTGGTGCTACGCCGGATTGAATTCCCACAAGTTGAACTCCCGTTGTTGGCACGGGAGTATCCGGCGGATGAGCATAACATGGACTATGTTGACAAGCTTGAGCTTCTTGTCCACCATGTTTTGAATACATGTTTGGAGTCCGGTCAGCTCTTTTGAAATACCCGAGGACATGCCCTTCTCTTTCCAAGAGGTGAGCCGCGTGGGGATGCCAGATCGGAACTCAGGGGCCGCTGCCCATGCAGGGTCGCACGGCTCGGTGATATAGAACCACCCCGATTGCCACCCCTTTATGGTTTCCAAAAAGGAGCCCTCGAGCCATGTAATGTTGGGCATCTTGCCCACCATGGCGCCTCCGCACTCCGCCTGGCGGCCGCCCACCATCTTCGGCTTGACATTGAAGGTCTTCAGTCATAAGCCGAAGTGGGGCTTGATGCGGAGGAAGGCCTCGCACACGACGATAAACGCCGAGATGTTGAGGATGAAGTTCGGGGCCAGATCGTGGAAATCCAGGCCGTAATAAAACATGAGCCCCTAGACGAAGGGATGAAGAGGGAACCCCAGTCCATGGAGGAAATGGGTGAGGAATACTACCCTCTCATGGGGCCTGGGGGTGGGGATGAGCTGCCCCTCATCGGGGAGCCGGTGCGCGATGTCGTCGGGCAGGTATCCGGCTCTCCTCAGTTTCTTGATGACTCCCTCCATGACGGAGGAGACCATCCACTTGCCTCCCGCTCCGGACATGGTTGGAGAAGGTTGAGGCGGAAGTGTGGGCTTGGGCGCTAGAGCTCGAGTGTGCGAAAACGGATGAGCAAAGGAGGAAGAAGGCATGGATAAAAAGGTGAATCCTTATCCCTTTATATGGGCGGACGAAACTAAGCGTCCCCACTTGCTTGGTAAAACTCGCTTATCCTCCAAGCACCGCAATTGATGGCGTGGTTGGGTTACCCACGCCCGTATTGATGAGAATCCCGTAATAAGGGGACACGATCTCTGCTTTGACAAGACGTGTCGAAAAAATGCCTCGCGTTATGTGCGGGGCTGGTTAAAAGAAATGGTTTGAATAATCACCGGGCCATGACATAACGTCATGCTGCCAAAACAAGCCAGCAAATTAGATCTGCAAAAATATTATTCTCTCTACGGTGGAATGTGGAACTTATTTTGCAGGGTTGGACACTATCCTCGTATTCAAGTTCTTCTGTGATGTATTCGGAGAAGGAACACGCCTTGCAATGCCGAAGACAACACTATGCGTCGTACTTATCATCATTGAAGCCTGGTTCAGGGGCTACTGAGGGAGTCCTGGATTGGGGGTCTCCGGACAGCCGGACTATCTCCATTGGCCGGACTGTTAGACTATGAAGATACAAGATTGAAGACTCCGTCTCGTGTCCGGATGGGACTCTACTTGGCGTGGAAGGCAAGCTAGGCAATACGTATATGGATATATCCTCCTTTGTAACCGACCTTGTGTAACCCTAACCCTCTCCGGTGTCTATATAAACCGAAGGGTTTTAGTCCGTAGGACAACAATCACAACATACAGTCATACCATAGGCTAGCTTCTAGGATTTAGCCTCTCTGATCTCATGGTAGATCTACTCTTGTACTACTCATATCATCAATATTAATCAAGCAGGACGTAGGGTTTTACCTCCATCAAGAGGGCCCGAACCTAGGTAAAACATCGTGTCCCCTGCCTATTATTACCATCCTGCCTAGACGCACAGTTCGGGACCCCCTACCCGAGATCCGCCGGTTTTGACACCGACAGGGACCCTCCAGGTATGACTTCAACTACAGTTGTATCGCCGCCCACCAGCCAGGGCGCATCTCGCTGTCGCCCAGCTGGAAAGGCTGAGGGTGGTCACCGGCGAGGCCACTGGCGCCCATACAGATAGGTGATTTTCTTCCTATTTTTCTTCCTTGGGGTGGGGGATTTGATCCTTGGGAGACACATGTGGCAGGATGAGTGCGTGGATCAAACTTTCACTGCTCGAGGTTTGCTGCAGTGGCCGAGGTTCTGGATGTTGGTGTCTGCTGGCGGCTGATTAGTTGCTGCCCTCATTTTTTGTGCTGTCGGACTCCTACCATTCGTAAGTACTCCAAAATACTTATTAGGTATATTACTTAACGATGAAGAGTAATTTATTTATCTTGAATTTAGAATTAGTTTTTCTAAATTTCATTGCTAAATGATACTCACATTACAACTTTCCGTGTGGAAAAGGTAGTTGTACTTAGAGAACAGACGAAAGCGAACATATTGATCCGTCTAATTAGGTCTCAACCTAGCAAGGCATTTTTGCATCTAATTTTTGTTTGACCAAAAAAAGAGGTATACATGCACATTTGCTGGGCTAGGTAGCAAAAGAATCAGCCTGAGGTGAGACATGCATAATGCCGGCAATAATAATATTTCTGAGAATCATGTTTGTCAGAGTGGTTATTATTCCAAATTTGTAATATGATTTTCAAATTTTTGCCCATGTAGAAAGTAAGCTACATGTACACACTTGTAACATTTCTATGTATGAAAGTAGTGTATGGCAATAATATTATGCATTGTCATATTCTTATTTCCTGCTTACAAAATAATAAGAAATCCAATCTATAACATCCTTTTGTATACAGTATTTCCAGCCATATATCTAACACATGGACGTCACGCTTTTGAACCATACATTGTATTGTTTAATCATGGTGATTTGGCCCTCGTATGCATTTGTTTGAATAACAAAAAATTAGAAGATCTCTTTGTATACTATATTCTTTGCGCTATCTTCGCTTGGGCACTCTGTGTCGTCAATCAGCACCTTTAGTCCTTCTTTGTTTGTGACTCTTGATAATGCCACATATAGTTTCCCATGGCAGAAGACTTGCTTAGGCAAATATAGGCCCACCTTGTTTAGGGATTGACCTTGGCTTTTATTTATTGTCATTGCAAAGCAAACTAATAGAGGATTTTGCCTTCTTTTCAGCACGAAGGGCCATTTTGAGTCGCTTGGTGACATAATGATTTTAGGTATGTATACCTTGTCACCGACTTGTGTTCTGTGATTATTTGTGCCTCAATGTACCTGTTTCCTAGTTGTGTGCTAGTCATTCTTGTTCCATTGCATAAACCTGCCGCTTGATTGATGTTTCGTAGGAGCATTACCGGCAAACCTACCTTCAGTTTTAGCTCGTGGTTTGGAATTCCTGTGTGACGCCCCGAGACCGATGTGCCAGGTGTCCTCCAGTTATTCACTGTTGTTGCCTTGTCATTTCTTGCGTGTCATGCATCTCATATCATGTCATCATGTGCATTTCATTTGCATACATGTTCGTCTCATGCATCCGAGCATTTTCCCTGTTGTCCATTTTGCATTCCAGCGCTCCTATGTCAACCGGTGTCCCTTCCTACCTCTTTTTGTATGCGGGTGTTAAATGTTTTTGGATTGGACTGAGACTTGTCATGCAGCCTTGGTTTACTACCGGTAGACCGCCTGTCAAGTTTTGTACCATTTGGACTTCGTTTGATACTCCAACGGTTAACCGAAGGACCGAAAAGGCCTCGTTTGTGTTGCAGCCCAACGCCCTTCCAAAGTGGCCCAAAACCCACCTAAACCTCTTCCATCATCTTGGTCATTCGATCATGATCGCGTGGCTGAAAACCGCACCTCATTTGGACTCTCCTAGCTCCCTCTACCTATATATATGTGGCTCTCCCCGATTTTTCGCGCAGTCCAAACCCTAGCTCCTCCTACCTCACGCCACCGGACATTTTCTTCCACACCGGACATGTCCAGCCGCCGTGCTGGACGAATCCGGGCGCTACACGTCAGCACCGCCGCTCCTCTCTCTCCTCCCCGTCGCCGGGCCCGAGGGAACCCAGATCGGGCCCGCCCCGGTCCAGATCGGGCCGCCGCCGCCGAGCGCCCCGCGCGCCTGCCCCGCCGCCCAGTTCTCCACCCACGCCGCCTC
>NC_057800.1:416366896-416369229 GCF_018294505.1 Triticum aestivum
GCCGCACCACCGCGCCACCGCGCCGGCTGCCCGCACCTCGCCGGAGCTCGCCGGCCACCGCAGCGCCTCCGGCCGGATCCTCCTCACTCCGGCGAGCTCTCCCTCCTACTCCGGCCACCTCGAGTTCATCGCTGATGATCCTCGGGAGGCGTGATGAACAGTGATCTCGGCGAGATCTAGATCCAGATCCAATTTCTCGGTTGACTTTTCGTCCCTAACCCTAATTTTTTATGCCATCTTCATCATGTCATAACTCATTATCCGTGGCTCCGATTTATGCGTGCAGCATAGCAAAATGTTCGTCTCGACGAGTACATCATTTCATCTCATTGCATCATTTTCATTTGAGCTCATCTTGATGCCCAAAATGCTGTTGGAAGAGGGCTATGTGGTGAATTTGTCAGATCTGTTTCATCAAATAGCTTTTTGTCATTTTTGCCATGATTAATGTGTGCATGATATGCTCCTGAGCTCTACATGAGTTTTGTTATATGCCATGCCATCTTACAGAGGTGCTTACCATGTATTTTTATGATATGTGTGGTGACTAGCACAAGCTTGCAAATTAGCGTAATCGGTAATGCTGATTTCAGGGACTTAGAATTTCACCAAGTCCTTGTCCTGTTTTTGTTGTTATGCCATATGTTCATCTTGTTTCCTAGTGATCCGTGCCTCTTTTGAGGATGATTAGTAAGGATGTTTTGTTAATATTGTAGTGCTCTATCCATCCATGTCTTTGTTTGCATTTATGGATCAACTTAGCTTGAGTCAGTCGAGCTCTATTTTTGCTATATCGTGAATCCTGGCAGATTGTTGACTTGTTAGCGATTTTGCCGAGGATGTTGCTATTGATCCGTGCATGATATGTTGTTTTTCTTGCTATGTCTAGCCTCTATGCCATGTATTCTTGATGGGTGTATTCTTAGTTTGTCATGCCATGCTCTGTAGTGAGTGCATCGAGCTCGTAAACATGCCTACTCATTAACTGTTTTGCATGCTCCAGTTTTCACTAAGTCTGAGATTTGTTTATGTTTTTGCCATGTTCACATGCTTGCAATCGTATTTTCTGATCCCTTTTGGCTCAAGGTCACTAAGGAACTTTTGTTAAGTGCTTTGAGTGGCTTTATGCCATGCCTTGCTTTGCCATGTTAAGTTCCTGTAGCGTGTAGTTTTCATGCTCTAAAGTGTGCTTCCTGATGATAGATTCCAGACGTGTTAATTTCACTAAGTCTGAAACCTGTTATCATTTGCATTTTTGCCATGCTTGTTTGAACCTGTTAATGGATGAATTAGCCGTAGCTCAGTGTTCATCTTTTGTTAAGCATCATGAGTGGATCGCTGCCATGTATTTTGTTTCCATGTTTGAGTGTTGTAGAATATTTATCTTGTTGCATTTAGATGGCTACTTGCTGATTATCGCAGACCGGTGCCATATTTGTTTTGCTTGCCATTTCCAAACCGTGCTTCCGATTCCGGTGATCTTTATATCGATTTCAACCGAAATCACCTCACCTTTCTGGTGGCACTCTTGGATTTCCAAGTTGAGGTCAGGTTCAATCTTTCCTTTCCAAATCATGCATATGCATCACATACCGCATCCCGCATATCATACCATGTTCATGTGTTGGTTGTTTACTATGTTGTGTGCTTCTTTCCGGTATTGCTTCTTCGGGTTGGTTCCGGTAACGTCGTGATTGTGAGGACTCGTTCGACTACGTCCATTTGTCTTCTTCATGGACTTGTTCTTCTTCCTTGCGGGATTTTAGGCAAGATGACCATACCCTCGAAATCACTTCTATCTTTGCTTGCTAGTTGCTTGCTCTTTTGCTATGCCTATGCTGCGATACCTACCACTTGCTTATCATGCCTCCCATATTCTTAACCCAAGCCTCTAACCCACCTTGTCCTAGCAAATCGTTGTTTGGCTATGTTACCGCTTTGCTCAGCCCCTCTTATAGCGTTGTTTGTTGCAGGTGAAGATTGAAGTTTGTTCCTTGTTGGAACATGGAGATGTTGTTCCTTGTTGGAACATGTTTACTTGTTGGGATATCACAATATCTCTTATTTAATTAATGCATCTATATACTTGGTAATGGGTGGAAGGCTCGGCCTTATGCCTGGTGTTTTGTTCCACTCTTGCGGCCCTAGTTTCCGTCATATCGGTGTTATGTTCCCGGATTTTGCGTTCCTTACGTGGTTGGGTTATAATGGGAACCCCTTGATAGTTCACTTTGAATAAAACTCCTCCAGCAAGGCCCAACCTTGGTTTTACCATTCGCCACCTAGCCTCTTTTTCCCTTGGGTTAGGCCAGCCCAAGGGTCATCTTTATTTT
>NC_057800.1:416369437-416389569 GCF_018294505.1 Triticum aestivum
TGTCTAAGTGTTGGTCTGAAATGGGCAGCCTGCGGGGCCACCTCGGGGGAACTTGAGGGCTGGTTTTACTCGTAGCTTGACCTATCCGGTGTTGCCCTGAGAACGAGATATGTGCAGCTCCCATCAGGATGTCGGTGCATCGGGCGGCTTTGCTGGACTTGTTTTACCATTGTCGAGGATGTCTTGTAACCGGGATTCCGAGCCTGATCGGGTCTTCCCGCTAGAAGGAATATCCTTCGTTGACCATGAGAGCTTGTGATGGGCTAAGTTGGGACACCCCTGCAGGGATTTGAACTTTCGAAAGCCGTGCCCGCTGTTATGGGCAGATGGGAATTTGTTAACGTCCGGTTGTAGAAAACCTGAAGTTGACCTTAATTAAAATACATCAACCGCGTGTGTAACCGTGATGGTCTCTTTCCGGCGGAGTCCGGGAAGTGAACACGGTGTTGGAGTTATGCTTGACGTAGGTTGTTTTAGGATCACTTCTTGATCATAGTTTCTCGACCGTGCTTTTGCCTTCTCTTCTCGCTCTCATTTGCGTATGTTAGCCACCAAATATGCTAGTCACTTGCTGCAGCTCCACATCATACCTGTTAACTTACCTATAAGCTTAAATAATCTTGATCGCGAGAGTGTGAGATTGCTAAGTCCCCGTGACTCACAGATACTTCCAAAACCAGCTTGCAGGTGTCGTTGAATCGTGCAGATGGCGCAACCAAGCTCAAGGAGGAGCTCGATGAAGACCTTGTCCTTTGTCTTGTTTCGTTTTTAGTGATCAGTAGTGGAGCCCAGTTGGGGCCGATCGGGGATCTGTGTAGCATTTGGGGTAGTCTTCTTTTATTTTGGTTCCGTAGTCGGACCTTGATTGTATCCGGTTGATGTAATGCTTTATTCATGTAATTGGGTGAAGTGGCGAGTGTAAGCCAACTATGTATCTTTTTCCCTTATGTATTACATAGGTTGTGTGAAGATTACCTCACTTGCGACATTGCTTTCAATGCGGTTATGCCTCTAAGTCGTGCTTCGACACGTGGGAGATATAGCCGCAACAAGGGCGTTACATCCTGGGAAGGTCATGTTGTTAAGGAACTCCGTTGGGCACATATTCTCCATTGTGTTGTACTTCACTGTTGCCTTGCATAGAGTGTCCAAGCTTAGGTATGTCACCTCTTCACCTTGTATTTGGCTCATTATGTAGTCATTTATCTTCTCAACTGTTTCATTCCTTGGGCATAGTATTGCTCTTTCTTCGAGAAATTCACGATCATGATAGTTTTGTTGCAAGTTTGGGTACGTGATTTGACTATGTCTTCTTTGGGGTCTTCTCCTTTATGTAGAATTATTTCTTTAGGTATTCTTACCCAATCATCTCCTTCATCATTTGTTTTTTTCCATCGCCAATTTGTAATATCCATTCTGTAAATTCAGCCACATTTTGCCTTTGTATTGGATCTTCTACCAGGCACTTCAGCCGCATGTTCTCTGTTAGTCTAAATATTTCGAAGTGCTTCCATAGGTATGACCTTTTGATTGAGGCATTTACTATGTGCTCTCTCTTTCCCTTTGTTATCACTGGAAGTATTTGTCTGAAGTCGCCTCCTAGCACAACTGTCATGCCACCAAATGGCCTTTCGTCACTATTTTGGTTTGTGGACCTTAGAATATCCCTAAGGCTTTCGTCACTATTTTGGTTTGTCTGAAGTCGCCTCCTAGCACAACTGTCATGCCTCGAAGAAGTGTTTTTTGCCATAGGAGCCTCGTCCCACAATATCAGTGAGGTCTTCTTTACCAGTTCAGCCAAATGCGAGCCTTGTTTTATTTCACATGTTGATTCCTCCGTGATATTTATTGGAATGTGGAATCTTGAGTGCGCTGTTCTTCCACCTTGGAGCAGCAAAGCTGCAATGCCAGATGATGCTATCGCAAGCACTATCTTTCCCTCTGATCGTAGCTTCGTTGTAATTGCCTTCCATAGATAGGTTTTTCCTGTACCACCGTAGCCTTATACAAATATTTGTTTTCCAAGTCCTCTCTCAGCTGATTCTGTTATTGCATCAAAAGCCATTTTCTGGTCATGCTTAAGATTGCGTATTATTGTTTGGTGCTCACGCTTTAATGCCTCCATGTCATAGCTAAATTCTTCGTTTATCATTCCGTTCCCAAGTTGTTCAAGTTCTGTAGCATTTGGTAGTTCTATGTCTGGATAGTCCTTCAGTGTCTTTCCTGCTTGCCTCATTAATTTCTCTATATCGATCAGAGCATATGTTTTTTTCTGTGAATCCGTGAGTTTTAGCGTAGGGAAGTTTAGGATAATTCTTCTTTTGTACTGGATATCTTTAGACAGTGCCTCCCATGTTGAATCCCACAACATCTTTGGGCTGGTCACCTCACAATGGCATAAAATTGTGGTCAAAAGTTGTCGTAATTGTGTCCCTGATCCCCAGCTTGATGCTTCATTGATGCATTCAATCCACTCATTGTCATCATCAAGAAATCCAAGTGCTTGGCATGCTGATTTGTATGTTGGGTGAACAACTCCATTAACTGTTCTAATATCCTCAAACGATGTGCATCCTTTCTTGGTGTTTAGAAGCATTCTCATATAATAGCGGTCGCCACTTGCAGGGTGTGCATAGTAGATTCTTCCAATTGCAAAGCCCATTTTCCTCTCCTCCCATGTTTTGCTTTCGCTTTTCCATACAAATCTTGAAGGGAATTCTGCATAGGTTAATTCTTTTCCCACCTCATGTATTTTGTTTGCCTCCATCCACTCTGTGAACTTAGTACTTGTGGATCCTGGTCTTCTTACTATCTTCTCAATGTCAGTCGAGTCTGGAAAAATAACTCGTTGCTCATTTTCGATGTGGAATGGCAGTCTCTCGACTGGTGGATCACGATGGTTAAGATCAAACTGGAATATCCGCCAGCATGCCTCGGTTGTTGATATGTATCTCATCTCTAGGTATTTCTTGGTTTCATCATAGTTGTTTACCGCATCCCTTTCCTTTAGCAAGGCTGTTACTTGGTCGTCGTCTTTATGGATGTACTTAAATAGGTACTTGATTGACCTGGACCTGTTGCACCACTCGACGTTTATGTGAGCTTGGAATTTGACCAAAAGGTTTCGGTTGTATGGCACGACAAATCTGTTGTCAAGCATTGCTCCTCCCTTTTTGATCTTCCTTCCATTGTCTTGCCTTCTATATACTGGAAAGCCATCCTCATCGATTGTGGTATCGACATTGTATCCTTTTGGTAAGTGTTTAGTACATCTGTTGTCCATCATGCATGGCGATTTTGTATTTGCCTGTCTGCAAGGCCCGTGCATCATGAAATTTTCAACAGCTGCATATCCATCTGGATCGACATCTTTGTCTGGGATCTCCGCACTGCTTATTTGGTCGATTTCTGATGGTCCTTTGCACTTGTAAATCTCTTTGAGCAATACCAGCATGTGCGCATGCGGGAGTCCCCTCTTCTGGAACTCAATTGCGTGGATAATTGCATTGATTGAATATATAGTTTGATTTCATTACATTGCAAAAGCATTTTAGTAAATAGACAAAGGCTATGTTGTGCTAAAAAATTGAAACTTTAGATGTTATTAGTTAGTGATGAGTAGTCGACTGATCTTACTTGCTATCGTTTCTCCAAAGTGCTTATTCACAGCGATGTCTCTCATTAGCTCCTTTAGTTTTATCATGAATACTCGATCAACAATATCTGGTCGGTCGTCTGGCTTTAGGCCTCCTCCTGCTTCATCTAGCATGTATTAGATCTTTGGACACTTTGCATTAAATGTGAATGTTATAAACAGGTCTGGATATCCAGCCCAACGGCATATTGCAAAAGCATCTTGCAAGTTATGTGCTTTGTATCTTCTTCCTCCTGTAAAAGATGAAGGTACAATTATCCTCTTTCCAACCTGCTCTATTTTGGTGTCCCGTCGCTCAATCGCGTCCGGCAGTCCACTGTAAAGTTCAGTTCATAGCTTCCCTTGATTATTCCTGATCCAGTTTAGTCTGTTTTGCTCAATGCATGTGTAAACATCTACCCAAAATTGTAGCCACAGATGTCTAGACGTTAGCAGCGACATTCCTTGGTTAGGTCTTTGCTGTAGGTAGTATGCGTAGTAGTCCAGCATAGTTACATATTTCCTGCTTTTGTCACCTTCTTTTCTTTGCTTGTAAGGTATTTCAAGCTTGAAGTCGTCTTCTCCGTATGGAAACAACATCGGGTATTGCATTGACATGAATTTTGGATGGATTTCCGATATTCTATGAGGTTCCATATTTTTGTACTCGAGAACGATGTCTCGTCCTTCGCTCTCTCTAGTTGGATCTCTTACAACCAATGCGGCAACTTCCGATGCAGATGGAAGGTTGTGTGTTCCATTCCTTCTCCCAAGTATCCGAAGTGTGTAATCGTGGTAGTCTTCTTCTTTGAATATATCTCTTCCCATTCTGAAAGATTTTGCGAGGATGTTGTTCTCATCAAGCATATTTTGTAGCTTTTCGACAATGGCAGTGTCCACCTTTGATTTTTTACCATTGCATCTGGAAGCATCTATCCTGTTTTGGACCTCATTTTCTGTCTGATAGATGTATAGCTGGGCAAATCGAGGTTTGTTACCTTCTTGAGGTAGTAGACTTCCAATATGGTGGTAGTTCTGGCCATGTAGTGTAAAAACATATGGTCCTTTACCTTTGTTTATTTCTTTGTCAACTGCTCCCCCCATTGATGTGAATGAGAACATTAAGTTGTATGACCTGATATTTTCTCTGAAGTTTGTTGCATCGCTTCCTTCACCTGTTAATAGTCCTGCGAGATAAGGTGGTGGATATGCTATCTTTGGTAGGTCGATTTTACCCTGCTTGCAGCAAATTCCAAAAGAATTTCGGTTCCTTTATGAGAATTTAATCTTTCTTCACACCATAGTATTGCATTGCAATGTTCGCATCTATATGTTGGCTTTCCAAAGTTCCATATCGTGCTATAATAACTTCCTGACGTAGTGCTGCTGTTTGTTTCTATGATGCTGCTTTCAAGGTCATTGTCGCTCCCATTTCTCCTTGAACGCTTGACATCTCTTATTTCTTTGATTTGTTCCTTTCTCTTCTGTGAAGCATCTTCTACTTTTTTATTGGTTGTTTCCTGTGTATTCCTGCATCTCTTACTCCTTTTTTCTTGGGAGTTGTTGTTTCCTCCTGATAATAGCTTCTCTAACTTCTTTTGTAAGTGGGCCTGCTGATTTTGATGTATATTGTCCCTTCATTTCTGCATTTAATATTCTTTTAGCAATATAGCATCATATATTTGAAAGGTACTTTATGCACAATGTCATAAGAAACTTACAATATATGCGCTAAGTAAGAGATGTCGGCTGCATGTAGTAACAACCTATAATTCTTATCAATCATGCTTTCAGGATTATTGTGTTGTGTGGTTCGAGCTGCAGTGTATGGCATCAGTGGTGTGACAGTGTGCTTTTTCTTAGTGAACGATAGTTGCTCCATGGGAATTACTACGGCGAAGTACTCTCAAATCATTTTTAGCAATATATGTTAAATTATTATGTTTTGTAATATTTACAAAGAGCAATCTTTCAAATGTATATGTTAAAATATTCATTACATGAAGATAGAAAAAGATGAATGATATACCTGATAGTGTATTGTTGCCTTTGTTTTTCAAATTTTGTAAAGCTTCACATTCTTGTGCTAATTATTTATTGTCGTAATTGTATGTATCTTGCTGCAAAGCAAATCCTGTAGTGATCAAAGAAAATATTTCGTACCATGTACAAATTATTAGAGCATATCATTCAATTGCTAACATGACTTTATTAGTATGTGTGTCACTTTTAGTTCATCACAGAAGCTGGTACTGTTTTCTCAAAGAAAATAGAGTTTACGTGAAGAGCCAAGGCATGATGTGTGAGAATAGTTTATTTGAGTCAGTATTACTATATGCCTAAATGTAAAACAATGATATAATGAATAAAAAAAATCATGTGATTGCTTTGCATTGCTGATAGTAGTAATTTTGCACGTACCTTCTAATCTGCAGTCTGGCAAGCCTAATTCGCGCGCAAGGTCTTCCAGCGATTCAATCTAGGTCGATTCTGACTAATCTTGTTTACTTAGTTTTAGACGGGTCGACGATCGAAAATTCTAGGTGATACGATCCCTTGGTTAATCGAACTGTATGCTCAGCTATATAAGGGTAGCACGACAACGTGTGCTCGGATCAGCCTATTTGATAAGGAGTAGGATCAGCCTATTCGATAAAGAGTAGGAACTGAGTTCATAACGATTACGGTATAGAGAAATAAAATCCAAACCCAACATTACATACCCCACGTATGGAGCCTATTTAGGCCCAGCAATTTTGATGCAACCATGTCAGTTTTTTAAATCAAGCCCATGCTAGTCATTTAGAAAATGACCAGCCCATATAAACAACACGTACAGGTCATCACGTAGTATAAAATAAAAAATCTCTCTGCTCAGTCATTCCCCTCCAGCATCCTTATCCATCCGCTTGCACCACCTCTTCCATGAGCCGGCTGATGAAGATCTCGCCACTTGCCATCACCAAACTGATTCCCAAACCATCACGACTGCACTTCTCAATTCATTCCTTCCTATTTCTCATCG
This sequence comes from Triticum aestivum, assembly GCF_018294505.1. Classification (NCBI taxonomy): domain Eukaryota; kingdom Viridiplantae; phylum Streptophyta; class Magnoliopsida; order Poales; family Poaceae; genus Triticum; species Triticum aestivum. Next base: position 416,376,097 of record NC_057800.1, read on the forward strand.
TCTAGGTACCAGAGTTTTTTCCGTTGAGCAGAATGCGTGGACGCTTTTGTTGTTCTCGAGGATGTGGATCCTTGACAACCTCGTGGAGTCCGGCGGATCATTTTCAAGGGTTTCGGCCAAGATGGTGACCCCTTCATGGCTGACGGCTAGAGGTCCATGGCAGAGGTGTTGTAGTTTGGCCCAGTGGAGGAGGCTATGAGGGAACTCACCGAGCCACCTGGTGAGTGAGTTATTAGATCTGACATTAGAGGAATACAAATAGCAGCCGACGACCATGAGATGTTGGCCTCCTCATTGTTGTTGCTGTCAGGCTACTACTAACTGTAAGTGTGAACTGAAGATTATTTCTTTTACTTTATCCGTAGCAGTATTGTACTCCATAGTATTTTTAATTTGCTGTTTGTGAGAAATAAGTAATTCATGATGCCTTTTCTCTTTAATAAGGCCTTATGAACCGGAAGTTTGTTCATATGTGTCAATTATTTTGTTAAAATGCAAAGGCCTTACCTTTTCTGTGTTAATATGTCACCTTGGATATTAATGTTGTTATAGGTGGGTTGAGTAGAAGGTCACTTGTGCTAGAAAGACGCCATTGATTTGCTTATATCCAGTCCTGTTATTAAGTTAATGAAGAAAGGTATGTTGCTCTTTATTGTGCTGGTGTCATATAGATTTGCCAAAGTATTGTTTCTTCAAATTCTGAAGTGAATCCAAATGTGCGAAACTCTGGCCTTGTAGTATGTTCCTGTCTATTGTGCTGGCCTCGTAAAGATTTGCCTAAAATAGCATGTGCATAAAGGAAACTACATGAAGAAAGTTATCTATCTGTTTTAGACTAACAACATTGGTAACATTCACACCCTTAATCTAATAAGTATCCTTCTTATCATGGTCGATGGCAATCAAATACTCTACTTATTTTGGTCGATACAAATAGACAGTCGCACTATTTATTTCATAAGCTACTGATCCACTATTATCTTGATAACATCCTTTTTCTCCTGGCCTTCGATTTCGGTACTTCATCTTCATCTTCAACCATTGTATTTTTGGCTTCTACTTTAACATGTTTCTTGTTCCTGAGGACACCTTTTTCCTTTTGTTGAGGCATATTCGTCTCAGTGCATTCATCCTCTGACTCGTCTGATATTACAACATATCTCAATCTCCTTTTAGTGCCACTGCGGAGCTCACGTGATGACGATGATGATATTTTGTCTTGACGCTTATCTTTGTTTAGTGTAGTCCCAGTGCTTTCACGTGGCTCCTATTTCACAGGCACCGGTTCACATGAAAGTTTGCCAGGTGAAACTTTATTATTCTGTGACTGCAAACATATACATTTTGAAAATTAGACACATCTCTAAAATCTGGTGTGTGTGTGTGTAGTTAAAAAAATCAATCACCTCTGTATCTGGCATGTTTTGCTTCTTCAACAAAACGGTGTCCACCTCATCATCCATCAATTCCTGCGAAACATATATAAGATGGATTAGTTAAGGAAGTCTGAAGATGGTAAAAAGTTAATGTAGCTTTATCTCCTCGGTTTCTTTACCTCATCGGCTTTATTGTCCAACTAGAGCATCTCAAGCCTATCATCGGGCACAAATGTTCTTTTTACTGCATAGTTTTGTGTGCCAAATGTGAGATTATTATCATTGAGCTCGAATCTAAATATTAGTCTTCTTCCACATAATTGTTGAATAATCTTTGGCACTTCTTCTGATTTCCCATCTTGTATGTCCAGCAACTTAGATGCGGAAGTATTAAGCAATCTTGCAACCTCCTCATCAAATAAAGTGCAACTTGTAGTAGATGTATGGTCACTAATTTGGAGTCGAACACGATACCTAACATACGATTCATCTTAGTATGGAGTAAATATAATATAACAGTTCTTGCTCATATTTTAGTAATATAATATGCTTACCGAGGTGTGACCTTTTCTGGATATATACCACAACTCTTGCAATAATAATTTTCGGTTTCCTTGGTAGCCAATTTGTGGCACTTATCACATGACATGTACCACCATTGAGTATTTTCTTGCAAACGATCTACTGTAGCTATTGCTGTGAATACAAAATCCTGAAAAAAATAGTGTTAGCATTTCAGTGGGGTGTGGGATTAAGAGGAATAAATAAGCACAATATGGTTTCATTGTAACTAATATTAAATGAATTGTCCATGCAGGTCTTATCTCGTATCACAGAGATTGATGGTATCCTTTATTGGAATTCTGATGCATTACCTAGTCTGACTGGTTTTCGTGCCTCATTGTAGTAAGTTCTTGTAATGTTCTCCTCTTATAAAACATATGTTCTTCTAGTGTTCCTTGATTACTTCTATCTATACTGATCATCTTTGGTAAGGTTTTTTCTGTTGAGTCCCTGCACATGTATGAAGTAAATAAGAATATAAAATCTTGAATCAACCTGACTCACTAATTATGAGTGAAAAAATATAAATTGGAGGTGTATCATACCTATCAAGAAGTTCTTGTGTTTCTGGTATATCTAGATCTATATATATTCTTGTGGCACTCGTTGAATTTAGGCACAAACCTATTTAATCAATCAGTTAGAATTTGAAAATGATAAGAATAGCATGTAAGATCTATGCACTTACCATTGAATCTCTGCACCATCATTGATGTGATAATAAGGACAGTTTGGCTGCCAATTACATCCTCGGTCAAAAAATAAGCAAACTTTCCCCACAGTGTGATTCTGATTTTATCACCCCTAAAGAATTTAATCTGAGAAGTTAGTGCTAACTATATGGGGGGGGTTAGTTAAAGTTGAGACATGCATATGCATATGAACTTACTTTGGCATTAGGATTTCAATCTCACGGATATATGAAGGTTGTGGGTTCCTTTTTGTTATTCTTGTCTCCACTGGCTTCATTTGAGTTAGTAGTCCTATGACATCTGCATATTTGCAGATTAGTGATATAAAAATTAGAAATATCAATTATTTGGAGGTCATAATTACAACTATAAACATACCTGAGCATTGTGTATCTTTTTCTGCCATTTCTTCTAGTGTGTCCATGGTAGCAAACTCGAAGCAATAATCTAGGAGAACTTTTGAAGATCCTTTTATTTCCTTTACCTTTGTATTGTATGCAAAAAATATTTTAATTTCATTGCTCACTGGCCAATATTTTGTGGATTCCACGACCTTAAAATTGTTGAATGCATAAATAGATTTTCCATTGATCTTTGATCTAAAAGTGTCTATAAGATTCTTCCATATAGTAGAATGGACTGTTTCACCCTGTTAAAAGAATCAAATATGGTTAGTAATTTGATTCATATGACAGAAAAATTCCAATTTAATATATTAGAAAACATACCTGCTCATCCATCAGTATCATATCTAGGCTAATAAGCTCATCGGTAGTAGGATTCACTGAATCCCACATTCTCATTACTTTCACTTGAACATTCCAATTCTGTCCACTTCTAGTTAAGTCGCTCAGCTTCTTGTATGCCATATTATGTCTTCAAAATTAACAAGGAACAGTTTATCAATTGATATAGTATTTAGGAAGATTATGCCCATAAAAAGTAAGCTTATGAAATAACAATTACCAAATCTGATGAATCAGGTCAGAAGCGCTTTGGCGTCAATTCTTTCGACGTCCCTTCATCGGGCGTCGAGCGTGCTTACGCGTGACTTTGTCAGGCGTTGAGTAAAGAGGTTGGATGTGGCTTTTCGTCTGGACATTGAGTTGTGTGTGGCGTGTTCAAGTTGTCGTGGTCGTTGGCTTGTAATTGTTTGGTGGGTACTTGTGCGGGCCTGTGTACTTATTTATATATGGGTTTAGGTGTCTTGGGTTGCGGTGGTCGGGACCAGCTGGAAATCAGATGCCCACATCGTGTGCTAATCAGACTTGTTTTGTTTGCATGTATTCGTTCCTGATCTGGAACTTTCCTCACATGAGGTGGTTGTCCTTATACGGTTAATAATAGGTTCCTTATTTGTTCAGGTTTGACTAATTTTTTTTGCTTACCATTGACCCATCGATGGGAAGTTTTTTCTGTACGGGCTAGTTATAGACATGTGCTTTGGAACCTATGTGACGGGCTAGTTATAGACACATGCTTTCAAACCTATGTGGACTACTTCTACGTGAGATGTTCTACTATTTGTACATGTATTATATTCTTATGTAACGCTTGCATCTTTCAATCTCAGTCGTTAATACATAAAATTAAGGATCAAGATGATTTAATCTGCGTGGACACACGTGGTGGCTTGTTTGCCTATTGTTTTAATTAAATAATAGATTCCTACAACAATTCTTATGAAAATTATAATAAGATGCCCTCTGATTTTGAATCTAGTATTAAAGAATTTATTAGTTCACAAAAGAGTTTCAATGCTTTGATTGAAGGAAAATTGCTTAAGTTTGATGAGTTGGCTAGGAACGTGGATAGAATTTCTCTTGATGTTGAATCTTTGAAACTTAGATCTATTCCACCTAAGCATGATATCAATGAGTCTCTCAAAGCCATGAGAATTTCCATTGATGAGTGCAAAGAAAGAACCGCTAGGATGCATGCAAAAAAGGCTTGCTTTGTGAAAGCGTGTTCTTCTAGTTTTCATGATAATAAGGATGCAGATCTAAAAGTGATTGATGTGTCCCCTATTAAATCCTTGTTTTGCAATATGAATCTTGATAATGATGGGACTGGAGATGAGTCAACTTTAGTTAGAAGGCGTCCTAAAAATTCGGAGTTTTTAGATCTTGATGCAAAAATTGGTAAAAGTGGGATTGAAGAGGTTAAAACTTTAGATAGCAATGAACCCACTATTTTGTATTTCAAGGAATTTAATTATTATAATTTATCTTTGATAGATTATATTTCCTTGTTGGAATCCGTGCTAAATTCTCCTCATGCTTATAGTCAAAATAAAGCTTTTACTAAACATATCGTTGATGCTTTAATGCAATCTTACAAAGATAAACTTGAGTTGGAAGTTCCTATCCCTAGAAAACATTATGATGAGTGGGAACCTACAATTAAAATAAAAATTAAAGATCAGAATGCTATGCTTTGTGTGATTTGGGTGCTAGTGTTTCCACGACCCCAAAAAACATTATGTGATTTGCTAGGTTTCCGTGAATTTGATGATTGTTTTTTAAACTTGCACCTTCCGGATTCCACCATTAAGAAACCTATGGGAAGGATTAATGATGTTATTATTGTTTCAAATAGGAATTATGTGCCCATAGATTTCATTGTTCTTGATATAGATTGCAATCCTTCATGTCCTATTATTCTTGGTAGACCTTTCCTTAGAATGATTGGTGCAACCATTGATATGAAGGAAGGGAATATTAGATTCCAATTTCCGTTAAGGAAAGGCATGAAACACTTCTCTAGAAAGAAAATTAAATTACCATATGAACCTATTATGAGAGCCACTTATGGATTGCCTATCAAAGATGGCAATACCTAGATCTATCCTCGCTTTTATGCCTAGCTAGGGGCGTTAAACGATAGCGCTTGTTGGGAGGCAACCCAATTTTATGTTTATTCCTTCCTTTTTGTTCCTGTTTAGTAATAAATAATTTATCTAGCCTCTGTTTTGGTTGTGTTTTTGTTGTTTAATTAGTGTTTGTGCCAAGTAGAACCGTTGGGAAGACTTGGGGAAAGTCTTTTTTATCTTGCTGTAAAAAACAGAAACTTTAGCGCTCACGAGATTAGCTACAACTTTTTACTCAAGAGTGATATTTAGTTAATTCTTCTTGCAGATGATTAATAGATAAATTCCTCACATAAAACAATTTATTTTATAATTTCGGGGGTTCCATAAGTATGCGTTTGATACCGATTACTACAGACTGTTCTGTTTTTGACAGATTCTGTTTTTCGTGTGTTGTTTGCTTATTTTGATGAATCTATGGCTACTAATGGAGTTTATAAACCATAGAAAAGTTGGAATACAGTAGTTTTAACACCAATATAAATAAATAGTGAGTTCATTACAGTACCTTGAGGTGGTGTTTTGTTTTCTTTCGCTAATAGAGCTCACAAGATTTTCTGGTAAGTTTTGTGTTGTGAAGTTTTATGTTTTGGGTAAAGATTTTATGGATTATGGAACAAGGAGTGGAAAGAGACTAATCTTGGGGATGCCCAAGGCACCCCAAGTTAAAATCCAAGGACACAAAAAAGCCTAAGCTTGGTGATGCCCCGGAAGGCATCCCCTCTTTTGTCTTCGTTCATCGGTAACTTTACTTGGAGCTATATTTTTATTCACCACATGATATGTGTTTTGCTTGGAGCGTCTTGCATGATTTGAGTCTTTGATTTTTAGTTTAACACAATCATCCTTTCTGTACACACCTTTTGAGAGAGACACACATGAATCAGAATTTATTACAATACTCTATGTGCTTCACTTATATCTTTTGAGCTATATAGTTTTTGCTCTAGTGCTTCACTTATATCTTTTAGAGCACGGTGGTGGTTTTATTGTATAGAAATAATTGATCTCTCATGCTTCACTTATATTATTTTGATAGTCCTTTAGAAAAGCATGGTAATTTGCTTTTAGTCATAATAAAAACTTTCATATAAGTGCATTGAATACTATGAGAAGTTTGATACTTGATAATTGTTTTGAGATATGGAGATGGTGATATTAGAGTCATGCTAGTTGAGTAGTTGTGAATTTGAGAAATACTTGTATTGAAGTTTGTGATTCCCGTAGCATGGACGTATGGTGAATCGTTATGTGATGAAGTGGGAGGATGATTTATTTATTGATTGTATTCCTTATGAGTGGCGGTCGGGGACGAGCGATGGTCTTTTCCTACCAATCTATCCCCCTAGGAGCATGCGTGTAGTACTTTGTTTCGATAACTAATAGATTTTTGCAATAAGTATGTGAGTTATTTATGACTAATGTTGAGTCCATGGATTATACGCATTCTCACCCTTCTACATTTGCTAGCCTCTCTATTACCGTGCACTTTTCGCCGGTATCATACACCCACCATATACCTTCCTCAAAACAGCCACCATACCTACCTATTATGGCATTTCCATAGCCATACCGAGATATATTGCCTTGCAACTTTCCACTGTTCCATTTGTTATGACACGCTTCATCATTGTCATATTGCCATGCATGATCATGTAGTTGACATCGTATTTGTGGCAAAGCCACCATTCATAATTTTTTTCATATATGTCACTCTTGATTCATTGCACATAGAGTCATATCTTGTTCTAAGTATCGATTTGTAATTCTTGAGTTGTAGGAAAAATAAAAGTGTGATAATCATCATTATTAGAGCATTGTCCCAAGTGAGGAAAGGATGATGGAAACTATGATTCCCCCACAAGTCGGGATGAGACTGTGGACGAAAAAAAGAGAAAGAAAAGAGGCCATAAAAAGAAAAAAGGAGGAAAGGCCCAAAAAAAGAAAAATGAGAGAAAAAGAGAGAAGGGACAATGTTACTATCCTTTTTCCACACTTGTGCTTCAAAGTAGCACCATGATCTTCATGATAGAGAGTCTCCTATGTTTTCACTTTCATAAACTAGTGGGAATTTTACATTATAGAACTTGGCTTGTATATTCCAATGATGGGCTTCCTCAAATTGCCCTAGGTCTTCATGAGCAAGAAAGTTGGATGCACACCCACTTAGTTTCTTTTGTTGAGCTTTCATACACTTATAGCTCTAGTGCATCCGTTTCATGGCAATACCTACTCACTCACATTGATATCTATTGATGGGCATCTCCATAGCCCGTTGATACGCCTAGTTGATGTGAGACTATCTTCTCCTTTTTGTCTTCTCCACAACCACCATTCTATTCCACCCATAGTGCTATGTCCATGGCTCACGCTCATGTATTGCGTGGAAGTTGAAAAAGTTTCAGAACAACAAAAGTATGAAACAATTGCTTGGCTTGTCATCGGGGTTGTGCATGATTTAATATTTTGTGTGATGAAGATAGAGCATAGCCAGACTATATGATTTCGTAGGGATAACTTTCTTTGGCCATGTTATTTTGAGAAGACATGATTGCTTAGTTAGTATGCTTGAAGTATTATTATTTTTATGTCAATATTAAACTTTTATCTTGAATCTTTCGGATATGAACACTCATGCCACAATAAAAAAAATTACATTGAGAAATATGTTAGGAAGCTTTCCACATCAAAAATTCTGTTTTTATCATTTACCTACTCGAGGACGAGCAGGAATTAAGCTTGGGGATGCTTGATCCGTCTCCAACATATCTATAATTTTTGATTGTTCCATGCTATTATATATTCTGTTTTGGGTGTTTAATGTGCTTTATTATACACATTTATATTATTTTTGGGACTAACCTATTAACCGGAGGCCCAACCCAAATTGCTGTTTTTTTTGCCTATTTGAGTGTTTCGCAGAAAAAGAATATCAAAGGGAGTCCAAACAGAATGAAACCTTTGGGAGCGTGATTTTTGGAACAAACGTGATCCAAAGGACTTGGAGTGGACGTCAAGCAATCAACAAGGAGGCCACGAGGCAGGGGGCGCGCCTACCCCCTAGGCACGCCCTCCACCCTCGCGGGCCCCTCATGGCTCCACCGACCTACTTCTTCCTCCTATATATACCTACGTACCCCCAAACCATTAGAGAGGACCACGAAAACCTAATTCCACCACGCAACCTTCTGTACCCGTGAGATCCCATCTTGGGGCCTTTTCCGGCGCTCCGTCGGAGGGGGCATTAATCACGGAGGGCTTCTACATCAACACCATAACCTCTCCGATGATGTGTGAGTAGTTTACCTCAGACCTTTGGGTCCATAGCTAGTAGATAGATGGCTTCTTCTCTCTCTTTGGATCTCAATACAAAGTTCTCCTTGATTCTCTTGGAGATCTATTCGATGTAATCTTCTTTTGCGGTGTGTTTGTCGAGATCCGATGAATTGTGGGTTTATGATCAAGTTTATCTATGAACAATATTTGAATCTTCTATGAATTCTTTTATGTATGATTGGTTTATCTTTGCAAGTCTCTTCGAATTATCAGTTTGGTTTGGCCTACTAGATTGATCTTTCTTGCAATGGGAGAAGTGCTTAGCATTGGGTTCAATCTTGCGGTGCTCGATCCCAGTGATAGTAGGGGAAACGACACGTATTGTATTGTTGCCATAGAGGATAAAAAGATGGGGTTTATATCATATTGCATGAGTTTATCCCTCTACATCATGTCATCTTTCTTTAAGCATTACTCCGTTCTTATGAACTTAATACTCTAGATGCATGCTGGATAGCAGTTGATGTGTGGAGTAATAGTAGTAGATGCAGGCAGGAGTCGGTCTACTTGTCACGGACGTGATGCCTATATATATGATCATACCTAGGTATTCTCATAACTATGCTCAGTTCTATCAATTGCTCGACAGTAATTTGTTCACCCACCGTAATACTTATGCTATCTTGAGAGAAGCCACTAGTGAAACCTATGGCCCCCGGGTCTATTTTCCATCATACATGTTTCCAATTTATTTTATTTTGCAATCTTTACTTCCAATTTATATCATAAAAATACCAAAAAAAATTATCTTATTATTATTATCTCTATCAGATCTCACTCTTGCAAGTGGTCGTGAAGGGATTGACAACCCCTTTATCGCGTTGGTTGCGAGGTTCTTATTTGTTTGCTTAGGTACGAGGTGAATCGTGCGTGGTCTCCTACTGGATTGATACCTTGGTTCTCAAAAACTAAGGGAAATACTTACGTTGCTTTGCTGCATCACCCTTTCCTCTTGAAGGGAAAACCAACACATGCTCAAGAGGTAGCAAGCATGTATATTAATGGGACACACTAAGTGAATTGTCCTAACATGCATGTTGAAATGGGCTGGCCTTTTTACCTTTCGCGCGTCTGGTTGAGTCGACGGAGACCTCCAAATCCCTCGCCATCGACGCCTCTTTGCTCACATGCTTAATGGACCGGTGGAGGTCTGAGACCCACACATTTCACTTTCGCTGGGGAGAGATGGCTCCTACTCTCCAGGATGTGTCCCTTTTGCCGGGAATACTGTTGGCAGGTCATGCCATAGGACCGTTGGAGGCACCGGCTGATTGGCAGCTTGGTATTGCACAACGTTTCGTGGGTATTTATGACCATGCTCTGCTGCTGACATCCAATAATCACAGACCTAAGTATGAATAGTTGCTCCATTTCCAGGTTAGTTCCCCTGCCACATAACTTTCAGTTGTCGTGCATCTGGTTTTATAGAAGATACCTTCGCTATGTACTAATACTCTGTTTTCTCAATACAAATCCAGAAGTTCCCGGGGTATCCAAGGGTGTCGTTGAATACGACATGGATCACTTGTAGTCTGGAGGCATACATACTGTGGCTTCTCGGCAAGGTGGTGTTCACAAAGAACCATGTCAACACTATTAGCGCGAGCTACATCCCTATTGCACTGGAGATCATGAGCGCTGAGACGTCGGATCAGATCACACACAGGAGTTGGGGTTCGGCTGTCTTAGCGGCTACATACGGAGCTATGTGCAACGCCTGCCAGCTTACGACAGCCTCGTCGGCCCTTCTTGGATTCCCTCTATTTCTGCAACTATAGTCGTGGGAGATGTTCTCTGTAGGACGACCGGACGTACATGTTAAGGAGCCTAAGGATACCCTGTTCGATGATGACGTCATCGACATGCCTACCGTCGGTCTGTGTTGGACACGTCGCAGGGCATGTCTCAATCTAACTTTTGTTCTTTTTGTACACTATGTTTCAATCTAACTTTTGTTTTCCACAGAGACGCTATGTTGGTGATCATACTAGACGAGCTTACACGACATTAAATGAGTAGTTTGATGCGTACACTGGGGTGATCTGGCAGCTGTACATGCAAGCAACCATAGATGCAAGATACGCCGGTGGTTAGTTTGTGTTGTGCACAAGAGATGCCGACTACTGGATGACGAAATCGAAGATCATCTTTGATGTCTTCGTGTAGGAGATGGCCCAGCAGAGGGTTATGAGGCAATTTGGTCTTGTGCAATTGGAGACACCTTCCCCTACAGAGGCCCCACTTCAAGGAGACATCCACGGGTATTGTCTAGTTATTCAATATTGCATGGTCTTTCACAATTGTCCATAGTTAAGCACTTAGTTAATTGTTCAACGAACACCAAAATTTTAGGATCACAAAGAAGGGGATTAACAGGATTGGTACTGAGTGGCTAGTTAGGGTTTAGCCGTATGTTACACAATGGGAGACTGCGGGCACACATCTGTGGCACAAGAATCTTGAGTTTGATATGGATGAATCCAATCTCTATCTACAGCGGTACATGACTAGAACACAGTTATGCATTCATCACACTCACCTAAATGAGATACCTGCCCCTACTACGGTGGATATGTACCTGAGCTATGATACTTTGGGCTCTAGGCAGCACACAGTAAGATATATTGTCTTTATGTAATGCAACTAGTTGATACATACTTTGCCGTGCATACCTAATAATCGTCCTGACAATTTCAGGCTCATTTGACTCACGGACTTGGCGAGCAGGTGTCCAACTTTCAGCATTCACTGTCATCTGCACCTCTAATGGTTCCTCGGGCTCAGGTCCATAACTGGATGATGCTCATTAAGAGGAGGCTATGATATGTGTATCGGGCTATCACGTGCACATGCACTTCAGACGTTCTTCACCTGCAGCCCCTACAATGCACCCACCATCACTCCATGCACCAGCAGCAACCGCGTCACTCGACTGGTTAGCTCGAACCCACACATCACCGACATGAGCCGCATCCACGTCTAGTAGAGCAGTGGACGGCCATGCCACCACCTCCTGACCAGGCTGGTAGTTCGGCATGGCAGCACCAGCCGGATCCCACGTCTGGTTACGTGTTTCGGTCAGGACCCCAGCAGCAAGGTCCCACACCGGGATTCATGACGCAATCACCACCTACAGGTATGTTTCTTCATATTAATTCTTGTCAATATCGATTGGGCCTATGTATTTTGTCATTACTTATGTTCCCTCCATCCGGCAGGTTCCTATGGATATACGGCGCATGGACACATGACGCGTCTATGTCCGAATCCAGGTGGGATAGTGACCATGAAGGTGGGCATAACACACAGGATTACTTGTCGCAGCACAATGAGTGGATGGCCATGTATTCGACTCATGCACTGGTAACGCACAAGTATAGGGGATCGCAACAGTTTTCGAGGGTAGAGTATTCAACCCAAATTTATTGATTTGACACAAGGGGAGCCAAAGAACATTCTCAAGTATTAGCAGCTGAGTTGTCAATTCAACCACACCTGGATAACTTAATATCTGTAGCAAAGTATTTAGTAGCAAAGTAATATGATAGTAGTGGTAACGGTGGCAAAAGTAACGGTAGTAGTTTTTGGTTTTATAGTGATTGTAACATTAACAATGGAAAAGTAAATAAGCGAAGAACAATATATGAAAAGCTTGTAGGCATTGGATCAGAGATGGATAATTATGTCGGATGCGATTCCTCATGCAATAGTTATAACATAGGGTGACGCAGAACTAGCTCCAGTTCATCAATGTAATGTAGGCATGTATTCTCAATATAGTCATACATGCTTATGGAAAAGAACTTGCATGACATCTTTTGTCCTACCCTACCGTGGCAGCGGGGTCCTATTGGAAACTAAGGGATATTAAGGTCTCCTTTTAATAGAGTACCAGACCAAAGCATTAACACATAGTGAATACATGAACTCCTCAAACTACGGTCATCACCGTTAAGTATCCCGATTATTGTCACTTCGGGGTTAATGGATCATAACACATAATAGGTGACTATAGACTTGCAAGATAGGATCCAGAACTCTCATATATTCATGAAAACATAATAGGTTCAGATCTGAAATCATGGCACTCGGGCCCTAGTGACAAGCATTAAGCATAGCAAAGTCATAGCAACATCAATCACTACAAAAAAGACACATCCGTGACATTTTGGGCCGAACGATTTTTTTTTCTGTCATACATATGACACTTCTATGACGATAATTGTGACAAAACCCGGTATCATCATAGATGTGGTGGGCTCCTACTTCTATGACAAAAAATCATGACAGAAAATGGGCTTTTTATCCTGCGCGGGCCGGAGACGCAGCTGCATGACATTCTTTGGGTCGTCCAAGACGGAAAAAACCGTGGTAGAAGCGAGGGCGAGGAAAATTTCAGGGAGTTCTCGGTTACGGTGGGAGGTCGGGGGCCGAGCGATGCGTGTTTCTCTTGTACACGTACGCGCGTGTGTGTGAGGCGTTGGCTCTAACTGAACCCGAGGGAGGCGTTGGGCTCTAACTGAACCCGAGCGATTGCACTGCAGGCTATGCGTTACTGAACCCGAGTGATCGATCGATGGCTGTTACTGAACCCGATCGAGTGATTCCTTTGCTAGTGCTGCTAACTGAAGCCGAT
>NC_057800.1:416390210-416400166 GCF_018294505.1 Triticum aestivum
GTCCGTTTCGTCCGTTTTGCGGTATGCCACACCCCTCCCGATCAACAGGACCCCCGTTTCGACCATAGGAGGTCCGTTTCCTCCATTTTGCGGTACGCCACACCCCTCCCGATCAACAGGACCCCGTTTTGACCATAGGAGGTCCATTTCCTCCGTTTTGCGATATGCCACACTCCTCCCGATCAACAGGACCCCCGTTTCGACCATAGGAGGTCCGTTTCCTCTGTTTTGCAGTACGCTACACCCCTCCCCATGAACACGACGCATTCCATTGCCTCCCCATGAACACGACGCATTCCGTTGCCTCCCCATGAACACGACGACGACGTTGTTTCTCCATTCCAACCCAGCCATGTACACGATCCCTCGCCGTACGTACGCGCGAGTAGGCGTTCGAGACCCTTCCTGTATGTACGTACGTGGTCGTATTTTCTTTCTTGCACCCTGGACGCTGTAGGTATGTGTACATGCTACGTGCGCGCCTCTACTATGACACGTACGCGCCTCTACTATGACACATGTGCGCCTCTACATTGACCAGTATATATGTACGTGCACGTTCACGATCAGAATGACAATGCTATGTATGCTTCGACCAGGTGGGTCCCGACTGTCAGGCACTTCCTTGTCTGCGAAGATGTAGCTGGTGGGTCCCAGCAGTCAAGGGGCGAATCATTTTGGTTTTTTTTTCCGGACGCACTTCCTTGTGTGCGAAGATGTAGCTGGTGGGTCCCAGCAGTCTGGGGGCTGAATCATTTTTTTTTGCCCGGACGCACTTCCTTGCGTGCAAAGGTGTAGCTGGTGGGTCCCAGCAGCCAGGGGGAAATGTTTCTTTCGTGAAATACGGTGGCCCGTCCGGTGGATCCCTGCTGTCAGGTGGAGGAATCATTACTTCCCGCGTAATAAGGAGGCACTTCCTTGCTGCCGTCATGGACCCAGCTGTCAGCCTCTCCACGTACAGTCGACGTCCGATGGAAGTCATTCCTTGACCACGTTGACCACGCCGCGCCGAGAGCACCAGGGCGGTGGATGACGGCGAGGCCTAGGAAGGGGACGACATGGAGCCGGTGAAGACGCGGCAGTGGATGCCCACGCGGAGAGGATTATGAGGGTTCACTCGTTCGGCTGCGGTGTGAGGCTGTCGTCGCCGCAGGGCCTGGCCAGCGGTGGGAATAGTAGGGGGTGGTGAGGCCTCCACGACAGCACAGCCGGCCATGGGAGGCAGGAGCAGGTGGCACGACCGGCGCTGCTTTGGGCGGCTGGAGCAAGAAGACCAGAGGTTGAAGAAGAACTACGGCCGTTGGATGGACATCGTACGGTCACTGGAGCTAGAATCGTTCATATTGACTAAGTTGACAAAGCCCTCCGTCCCTGTCAACTTAGTAGGCCCACAAGTCAGCCTCCCACCAAGGAGGGTCCCAGCTAGCAGGGGGAGTATTCATTTTTATGCATAATAAGGAGGCACTTCCGGTGGGTCCGAGCTGACAGCGGGGGGAACGTTTTTTTTGCGAAATACGGTGGCCTGTCCGGTGGGTCCCAGCAGTCAGGGGGGAAACGTTTTTTTCATGAAACAAGGTGGCCCGTCCGGTGGGTCGCCGCTGTCAGGTGGAGGAACAATTATTTTGCTCGTAATAAGTAGGCACTTCCTTGCGGCTGCCGTCGACCTAGCTGTCAGCCTCTCCACGTAGAGTACTCTTCCGATGGAAGTCGGCCGTTGACCACGCCACGCCGAGAGCACCAGGGCGGTGGACGACGGCGAGGCCTAGGAAGGGGACGACGCGGAGCCGGGGAAGATGCAGTAGTGGAAGCCCGCGCGGAGAGGAGTACGAGGGTTCACTGGTTCGGCTGCGGTGTGAGGCTGCCGTCGCCGCAGAATAACAGGGGGTGTGAGTGAGTGGAGGGATGGCCTGGCCAGCAGTGGGAGTAGTATGGGGGCGGTGAGGCCTCCGCGGCAGCACAGCCGGCCACGGGAGGCAAGAGCAGGCGGCACGACCGGCGCTGCTTTGGGCGGCTGGACCAAGAAGACTAGAGGTTGAAGAAGCACTACGGCTGTTGGATGGACATTGTACGGTCACTGAAGCTAGAATCGTTCATATTGACTAAGTTGACAAAGCCCTTGGTACGCTCCAACTTAGTAGGCCCATAGGTCAGCCTCCAAAACGGTGCACCCCATATGTTAGGGGGAGGAATCATTTTTTGGGCAGCCGAAGCTAAGAATATCCGAGATTGAAGAAGAAGCACGACATCCGTTGGATAGACATCCAACGGCCACTGCTGCTAGAACCGTGTGTTGACTATAATAAGTTCACAAAGCATTGCATACGCGTCAACTTATTTTTTAGGGGACGTGTCACTTAGTAGGCCCAAAAGTTTGTGGCAGAGAACTTATAGCCCATTTGCGTTTTGTAAGAATGTATAGCCCATTTTTGAATTCTAATGGAATTTACAACAACCCATTTACAGTTTGTTAAAAGTACAACCCATTTTCTAGCTAGGACAACGATTAATAATTTCAACCATCCGTTGAAGACAGAATTCAATAAAATTTCCCACATTTTGATGGGATCCGAAATATTTTTATCCCGAAATTTCTAGTGAGATTAAATATAAATTTGTATTACGTAAAAATCCAATGAAACATTGCGTGCGCAACAATGAAAATTTAAGATTTTCAAAATCCATAAATAATATTTTATAAACTAATTTCATGTTCGGTGCATGTTTTTATAGTTACTGCCCAGTTTTTATAATTAAATCCCATTTATTATTTTTTAAATCCAATTTTCATGTTAAGCCTAATGCATCCCCCCTAGGAAAGATTTGCAGCCTAGCGGGGCGGAGAATAACAAGTTGACCTTGCCTGGGTATTCCTCAAAAAGACGTATAGCTGGGCTAGCCATTTTCATCTTGAAAAAATTAGTATTTGGGCTAGATATCTGGCCTGGGCTAGATGGGCCACAGCCCGCCCAGTTAATACCTTGCTCTCCTCTGAACAACAACAAAATCATCGCTACGAAAAACTCTGCAGTGCTCACGCCTCAAAAACACAAATACTGCTCGAGCTGCTTGGTCCCAACTGTCGGCCGCACCTTGTGCAATTCTCTCGTTTATATTTACTACATAGTTTGACAATGGTGTGGGACCGTGATGTTAGGAAACCAGGAGAAAGCAAAAAAATAGTTGTACATAATAAGGAGGCACTTGCGTACGTACGACTATGGCCCTGGTGGGTCCCTAGTGTCATCCAGTCAAAATAATGTCATCTCCTGAATCCTCATGTTCGTTGACGATGTTAACAATGCTTGGCGCCACGGCGAGCGCAACAACTCGAAGGACAATGGAGAGGGCCTCGCAGGCCCTACGGATGGTCTGATACAGCGCCCGCTGCTCATTGACGAAGCCAGGATCGTCGGACACCTATGAGCACCTTCGAGAAACTGAGACGGCATGAAATGGTAAGGCCGCGCTTGGGAGCTCTGGTTTATTTCAAACCTGTATTAACATACAAGTGTAATTTACTCGTCATCGGAAACAACGCGTAAAATCCAAGCGTAATGAAACCAAGGGCCCGAAGTCTGTAAGTAAAACCGGCGGGTTACGCGCGTAATTTGAGAGACCAGTGTATATTTTACGAGCACTGCTATATGGACGACATTACCAGACGATACATGCACGACGTGCGTATCATGCCATCCATGGGCAAGGCTGAAACAACAACTAACGGCTGGATTAGCAATCGTCCGAGTGTCGTTCAATGTTTTTATCGTGTGTGAAGTACTTCCGATATTTTACTAGTGGAAATCGACCAACCAAGCGCCTTCCCCCAAGACCATCTGCTTTAATTTACAAGCATCAGTTTTACAAGCGGGTTTGGTTGTTAAACGACAATCCAATCACGGCCGAATATCATGAGTTGGTCGGAAGATCATATGGTTTCACGTCTAACCTACCCGACTTGTCGTATAGGCTATGAATGAAACATCAAACGATGAACTTCTTAAGCATGGAAAGAACAGAAGAGGATGATCTTCTTAACAAGTAAATCACTGGCATTAGATCAACATGCAAAACAATATGAAGCATTATTCTCAGGAGGCACGGTGAATAGCTCGTGATGCCGCATGCCACAACATTCCAAGCTCAACTTTGCAATCAAACACAAGGCCTGGCATTACATAGACAATATTTAGAACAAACTCTTAACATAGGAATATCTCAGCAGAGTAACTATTTACTTCTAAACTGAACACATGAATAGGAAAAAACACTCGACGCTGCTCACAGCAAGGGCGTCCCACTCAAAAATATCAAATGCATGTCTTCTGGCTAAGATCAATGAGCAAATTTTGACGAGGTTTTCCAATTCCAATATATTAAACTAACGTCTTCTTGCTAACATCAATGATTAAACTTTGACAAGCTTTTCCCATTCAAAATATGTAATGCCTATGATCGTGGAGTCCTGTCGTAGCTTCTTGTACTTGTTTGGGCACTTTTTGCCCAGGGCACTCCACGTGTTGTTAAATTGCCAATGGTCTCTGCAGACTAGTCATGTCATCGCTGTCTAATAATACTCTGTAAATCTTCTCGGTCATTCCTTCTGTAATGTAGCACAAACAGTGTCTGCTTCTTTCTGCAAAGTGGAATGACCAACTGGACCCAGTAATGCAGCAGTTTGCCTTACACATTGGCTCCTTTTGTGCAGTTCAACTAAAATCGAAGTCGGAATAAAACCGAGCTTTAATTTTGATATCCCTGTAAGCAACAATAGGTATAAGGGAAACAATTAATGAGAAATAACAGTTGATGACTTGTACTCCCAGAAGAAAAGCATCTACTGATCTACTTTATCTTAATGGGAAACAAAGTAGGAGAGTAGCAATTCCCCATCAGTGTGATTCATTCATATTGACTGAGACATTATCTTAACAATGCCTTGTTTCAACATGTATAAAGAACGACAAAGCAGAAAAGTACCATTCCTAAAACAATGCAACTGATTCATTTTAACAGAGACATTATCTTAACAATACCTTGGTTAAACATGTAGAAAGAACTACAAAGCAGGATAGTACCATTCCTAACAAGTGTTGCAGTTTTGAACTAAGATTTAGTAGTTTATTAATTCTGAGAGTGGCATTGCTTAATTTTACCAGCGGCATTAGATTAACGAAAAGCATAAACAGTTCCAGGGGAGAGTGGGCGCAACAACAGTATGTGCTTCCATCTACTTATAAAGGGGGTGATGCAGAGTTTGTTGTAACAAAGCAACAAGCATCATGTCTGGGTTTGTCCCATTTTTGTTCACATCTTAATGGGAAAAGACAGGAGTACAATTGCTTCAATTCAACATTTATTTAAAACAATACCAATACAAGTAGCACAACATCTCAAAGCACACTGCACAATCATGTGGATGAAGGCCTGTACTGACCTTTCATGAGACGGACAAGATAAAATACGAAACCGCCAAAACGAATAGGAAATCAAATCTTGTTTTGTGCAGTTGCACTAAAATCAAGCAAAGTGTTTCGCATAGCGAAGCAAAATGTCGCAATAGCAACAAGTTGAATAGATATCCCTATTTGAACAAAGGCAAAAAGGAATCAATTACTGGCTAATAAAGGAGGATGAAACATGAGGCCACAAAAATGGTAATCCCGCCAATCCCTAACAAGTGTTGCAGTTTTGAAATAAGATTCAATAGTTAATTCTGAGAGTGGCATCAATTACTGGCTTATAAAGGGGGTGATGCTGAATTTGTTGTAACAAAGCAACAAGCATCATGTCTGGGTTGGTCCCATTTTTGTTCACTACTTAATGGGAAAAGACAGCAATACAATAGCTTCAATTCAACATTTATTTAAAACAGTACCAAAACAAGTAGCACAACATCTCAAAGCACACTGCGCATCATGTGGTTGAGACCAAGATTTGAAACAACTCTCCACGAAGACAGGAAACAAATCTAGATCTCCTTTTGTGCAGTTCCACCAAAATTAAGCAAAGTCACCGGTGTGACATTCAAGTTGAACTGCACAAAACACTCTTAAAACATAAGTGTTTCGAGTAGCGAAGAAAAATGTCGCAATAGCAACAAGTTGAATCGATACCCCTGTTTTAATAGAGGCAAAAAAGGAAACAATTACTTGCCGATAAAGGAGGATGAAACAAACGGTGACAAAAAAGAAGCATCTAACTTATCTTGGATGGAAAACAAAGTAGGACAGTAGCATTTCTAAAACGGTTTCATTGATTCATATTAACAGAGACATTCTCTTGAAACAACATTCGTTAAAATGTAATTTACTTTTAACAGTGGCATTGCTTCAATTTTCCGGTGACATTCTTAGATTAACAACAGCAAAATAGCTGTATGGGACATGCCAGCACCATGTGCGTCCACACGTATAAATGGGTGATGCAGAGTATGTAGCCAAGCAGCATATATGCGCTGGTCCCATATTTGTTCTCTTTGAACCTTCTTCCTATGTGAGGATAGCAAATCTAGTCCTGCACAAACTACCGACCCCCCAGTTTCTTTCCCCTTTCAACAAAGAGATCGGTTCCTTACAGATGTGTGTACTGGGTTACCCCCTTTTCCCTTTTCGACCTACAAAGCGGCTGGATAGCCAGTCTATACTACTTTTCGCCCCTCCTTTCCTCATTGAACCACGTCCAAGATTCTTGCTCCAGCCCACCGTACCCTTCTTTCCTCTTTGAACTAAGACCTAGATTCGACTACAGATCGAAAAAGATCCACATGCAGCTAGAGCAACGATGGTTTCAAAGAAACTTATACCTTAGGGTCGTCGGGATGTGGCAAGGCATGCGGCGGGAGGCCGGATCTGCCCACACTACGTACGGCAGCAAGGAAGAAGGGGTCGGTGGCCCTCCCGCACAGTCGCTGGGTGAAAGAGAATAGCGCAGCCGGCAGTGGATTGCCTCCCTCGCCGAAGGGGATAGAGTGAACGTTGCACCTCCTCCCCTTCCCGGTGCGACGGGATACAGATGCCTCCTTCACCAGCTGTGAGGGGGGAGAGAGAGACAAGAGGCCAATGCAATCTTGTTTAGATATGGTGAAGAGAGGGTGAGAGACTGTGAATATAGCAAACCCTAGCAAATGAACGCTGAGCCTCCAGCGTGTAACATATATGTAGTGCGGCGAGCGTGTGGAGAGTGCAAACCCTAGCGAACAAGCACTGAGGCTCCTGCTTATATATATATACTACTGTAGTATGAATTGAGCTCCGGTGCCTTCACTGCACCTACTTTTGGCTGTATGACAGGTGAGCCAGCCACATTTTGGGCCCACCTGTCATGAATCCAAAGGCAGGTGCACTAAGTCAATGAAGCTGCGTCCATATAGTACTCTCGTGTATACGACTAATATATAGTGCAATGGCTTTCTTATTCTCTCCACAACAATCATTTTAAATTGTGTAAGTACGAAACAAAACTCTTTACTTAATGTACAAACTGATTTTCTAACGTACCAAGAAAGAAAACTCTATCAAAAACACGCCCCTGCTTCCAGGTCGCGAGAGTCGTCGCGCACACACACATTGTCATAGACACGCATATCCGTGTTTACGTAAAAGTCCATTTCCATCTCCATCTCCAATCATATTTGTCCAACTGGCACATTATTTACGTTGTTAATTATATACGCAGCAATATTAACGTACGGCATCTCTTGTTTGCGCACGTCCGGACCGCTGCCGCGGCCGGTCCTGACCAACCCAAACTCTCTTCATCACCCGCGCGTGCTTCCCGCCCGAAACGGTCAGTGCCGCATTCATGCCCGACCAGAGCGGACGCGATCTCTCACTGGCGCCGGCACTGAAGCGGCGCGCTGGCCGAGAGAGCGTCGCCCGCGCCGCTTACGGGTGCACGCGTCTGCTCCGCGTTCAAAGGTCGCAATAGCCGGCTACAACATGCATGTAAAAAGTTCTTGGGAGTCCGTGCTATAGCTAGCTGTCCTCCCCCAACTCATCAATCTCTTCCAGTAGTGCTAGTACTCCATGGCGCGATCCATCGACAAGCAGGTGGGAAAGTTATCGTATACTCGGTTTGCAGTGAGTGGCATGCTGAGCGACCGTGTGGGGTCGAGCCGTGGAGGAGGGTGAGACACGAACATGACAGACGTGATTTAAACGTTGGTTTTGCTCGATGGCGCGATCCAACAAAACGAAACGTTGGTTTCTCTCCGTTTCCATTTTTACTCTGAAAAAACGGAAACTTTCCACTCCATTTTCATTCCTATTCCAAGGTTGCCCCGTTACAACATTCCATCAAATACAAAGGAAAACTAACACGCATGCTGATGCATCTCAATGATTCACAAATCATAGCCAATATTTACTTCACGACTAAAGAAAAAGTTGTGAGAGCATGTACGAAAGAAAAACTACTGATGGGGTCACTACGACTTAAACTCTAAACCCTAAACATGATTTAATTTCCTGGCCAGGTAGAACCTGTCGAAGGAAAGACGGCTGGCACCCTCGGATCATACGATGCTTTTGTGTAGTTCCACTAAAATCGACCTGAGCATCCCCGATGGCAAAGATATTGAAGAAGTGTGATTAGAATAATAGTACTGGCACGAGTTCATGAGACATAAACTCATCACAAGTAGAAGCCAGTAGAAGTAGAGAAAGATCGACATGGACATGGAGCTATGGCAGTAGAGCAAGCCGGCTCCAAAAGGAAGATGGACTACCTGGGACGTCGAGCTGTAGCTAGAAGGGCGGTTGGGACGCGGCATCGGCCCATGTCGCGGCGACCCCCGATTGGGATGCACCGACTGTGGGTTTTCTCCCTCGCCGATGTCGACCGCGTCTACGCAGAACATTGTTCCCTTCCCCTAGCTGCGGGATCAGGCCCATCGTTCTATGCTTGTGAAGAGAGCAACCTAAGCAAGCAGGCTTGTAGCTTAGGCTCCTGCAAGTGTATATATAGTGGTTTTCTTTTTCTCTCCATATCAACCATTTTATATTGCGTACATGTCATTCAAGAGTGAAATGATGGTTGGCTCTTCAGACTAACTTGCTGTGTGATTTGACTGCTCCTTAGTGGCCCCTACACGTACTCCCCCTACGTGTATGCAACAGTCACACGTACACATTGACGCAAAAACGCGCGCGACGCCCTAATGCATGCATGTCCGAGCACACGACGGAACACACATGGTCACGCTCAAGTGCTCAACCTACACGTGCATGCACACACATACTCAGTCAGGGTGAGCTAGTGACCGTATAATCACCGGAAAATATATATATTGAGCGCAATGAGCGTATTATGAAGTCCACTGACCGTATTTTTACAAATATACAGTGACAGACAGTGTATATATCTCATTTGAAATTAAGCCATATTAACCGGAGAGGAGGCAGTATGGACTAGCATTACTTTGCTGTGTCCCGTCAACTTGCCGAACGAGGAGAAGGTTGCAGGACGGGAGAACACTACAAAAAAAAGACACATATGTGACATTTTGGGCCGAACGAAAAAAAATTATGTCATACATATGCCACTTCTATGATGATAATTGTGACAAAACCTGGTATCATCATAGATGTGGTGGGGTCCTACTTCTATGACAAAAAAATCATGACAAAAGATGGGCTTTTCGTCCTGGGTGGGCCGGAGACGCAGCTGCATGACATTCTTTGGGCCGTCCACGACGGAAAAAACTATGGTAGAAGCGAGGGGGAGGAAAATTTCGGGGAGTTCCCGGTTACGGTGGGAGGTCGGGGGACGAGCGATGCGCGTTTCTCTCATACACGTACGCGCGTGTGTGCGAGGCGTTGGCTCTAACTGAACCCGAGCGATTGCACTTCAGGCTACGCGTTACTGAACCCGAGAGATCGATCGATTGATGTTAACTGAACCCGATCGAGCGATTCCTTCGCTACTGCTGCTAACTGAAACCGATCGATGCTGCCTCT
>NC_057800.1:416400523-416451128 GCF_018294505.1 Triticum aestivum
TGGTTGAACAGTAGCCGGTGGAGTAGCGCGCGGTGGAGGCTGGATGAACAGGAGCCCGTGGAGGCTGGAAGACGTCGACGGTGGAGATGAACAGTATCCCGTGGAGTCCCGTTTTGCGGTACGCCACACCCCTCCCAATGAACAGGACCCCCGTTTCGACCGTAGGAGGTCCGTTTCGTCCGTTTTGCGGTACGCCACACCCCTCCCGATCAACAGGACCCCGTTTTGACCGTAGGAGGTCCGTTTCCTCCGTTTAGCGGTACGCCAGACCCCTCCCGATGAACAGGATCCCATTTCGAACGTGGCCGGTCGAACACAAGGTCGTTTCCTCCGTTTTGCGGTACGCGAGGCCTCGTTCCATCGCCTATTCCATCCAAGCCCTCCTGATGAACACGACCACACATTCCGTTCCGACCCAGCCGGTTGGCTCCCACGCGTTCCATTGCCTCCCGATGAACATGACACATTCAGTTGCCTCCCCATGAACACGACGCATTCTGTTGCCTCCCCATGAACACGACGACGACGCTGCCTCCCCATGAACACGACGACGATGTTGTTTCTCCGTTCCGACCCAGCCATGTACACGAACCCTGGCCGTACGTATGCGTGAGTAGGCGTTCGAGACCGTGCCCGTATGTACACATACGTGGCCATATTTTCTTTCTTGCAGCCTGGCCGCTGTACGTACGTGTACATGCTACGTGCGCGCCTCTACTACAACACGTACGCGCCGCTACTGCGACACGTGCGCGCCTCTACATCCACCAGTATATATGTACGTACATGTTCGTGACCAGAGTGACAACGCTATGTATGCTTCGACCAGGTGGGTCCCGACTATTAGGCACTTCCTTGCGTGCGAAGATGTAGCTGGTGGGTCCCAGCAGTCAGGGGGGCGAATCGTTTTTTTGCCCGGACGCACTTCCTTGCGTGCGAAGATGTAGCTGCTGGGTCCCAGCAGTCAGGGGGGCGAATCGTTTTTTTTGCCCGGACGCACTTCCTTGCATGCAAAGATGTAGCTAGTGGGTCCCAACAGTCAGGGGGAAACGTTTTTTTCACGAAATACGGTGGCCCGTACGGTGGGTCCCCACTATCAGGTGGAGGAATCATTATTTTGCGCGTAATAAGGAGGCACTTCCTTGCTGCGGCCATGGACCGAGCTGTCAGCCTCTCCACGTACAGTCCACGTCTGATGGAAGTCGTTCCTTGACCACGTTGACCACGCCGCGCCGAGAGCACCACGGCGAGGACTAGGAAGGGGATGAATCAGAGTCGGGGAAGATGTAGCAGTGGATGCCCACGTGAAGAGGAGTACGAGGGTTCACTAGTTCGGCTGCGGTGTGAGGCTGTTGTCGCCGCAGAATAACAGGGGGTGTGGGTGAGTAGAGGGATGGCCTGGCCAGCGGTGGGAGTAGTAGGGGGCGGTGAGGCCTCCGCGGCATCACAGCCGGCCATGGGAGGCAGGAGCACGCGGCACGACCGATGCTGGTTTAGGCGGCTGGAGCAAGAAGACCAGAGGTTGAAGAAGCACTACGGCCGTTGGATGAACATCGTACGGTAACAGGAGCTAGAATCGTTCATATTAACTAAGTTGACAAAGCCCTCTGTCCCCGTCAACTTGGTAGGCCCACAAGTCAGCCTCCCACTATGCTAGATTCCAGCTGGCAGGGGGAATATTCATTTTTGTACATAATAAGGAGGCACTTCCTTGCGTGCGAAGATAGCTGGTGGGTCCAACATGTTAGCGGGAGGCACATTACTTTCACGAAATACAGAGGCCCTTCCGGTGGGTCCCAGATGTCAGGTGGAGGAATCATTATTTTGCGCGTAATAAGGAGACATTTCCTTGTGTGCGGCCGTGGACCCAGCTGCCAGCCTCTCCATGCACAGTCTACTTCCGATGGTGTCGTTCGTTGACCACGTTGACCATGCCACGCCGAGCGCATCCAAGGTGGTGAACGACGGCGAGGCCCCGGACAGCAACGAGCCGGAGATGTGAAGACGCGGGAGTAGAGTCGTAGACGGAGAGGTGTACGAGGGTTAACTGGTTCTAGTGCGGTGTGGTTCGGCAGTCGGTCGAGAAGAACAGGAGGTGTGGAGGGATGGAGGGATGAACTAGCCAATGGTGGAGTAGCGCTTCATAGCGAAGCGTACTAAGCAGAGCTGCTAGCAGCAGGAGGCAGGAGGTGGTCCCGGCGGCGCTGGAGGAAGAAGACGAGAGATTGAAGATGGATGCCGGTCGTTGGATGTAAATCCAACGACTAACATGTCAGCATCATGTGTTGACTAAATTGACAACGACTTGCGTTGGCTTCAACCTATTGGCTCACATTCAGCCTCCAAAAATGTGGCACGTATTCAACCCATTTTTTCAGAATTTACAGTCTTTTTTTGCGCGGTAGAATTTACAGTCAATTTGATCTTTTTTTTGAATTACAGCCATTAGCTGGGCTCGGTGAACAAATAGTGTAGCGTCCATGCGGCCCATTTATTTTATTTCCTAAAAAATTAGAGGCCATTTGCACTTTCTCGAAATACACGATTTTGCTTGGGTTGGGCTAGCAATGTTATCAAAATATAAAAAGGGGCTGACCATTTTGTTATAAATATATTTAAATAATAAGTGATATTATTACATTCGTCCTTAAATCTTACCATGCTTTTGTACACAATCACTAGGATTTTTGTGCCAAAACAATCCAGGATTTTAGTTGTTAATTATAAATATATTTAAATAATAAGTGATATTATTACATTTGTCCTTAAATCTTACCATGCTTTTGTACATAATCACTAGGATTTTTGTGCCAAAACAATCCAGGATTTTATTTGTTAAGAAATTATTTTTATAAGTTAATAAGATGTGGGATATTGTTTTCTTACATATGTAAGTATCTGTTAAATATATGATGACAATAATAATAATATATAAGAACATATAAAATAATTTTTTTTAGAAAAACAGGGAGCATATCCCCGGTTCCATTGCTGAGAACGAAACCACAACATATTCTGATACAGCAGCTCAAAGAGTAGTTCGAAAGCAAAGGTAGAAAAGCTACAAACTAGGGGGGGTGGATGAACAAGTTCTCTAAATAACACAAATCACCCGAGTAGTGCCAAAGGCAGAGCGGATAGAGCACTCAAATGACACAAGGAGGGTCCAGTGAAGCCTTCATGGTCTTCAGCCGAGGGGCCGTGTCAGCCTGTGGCGACCAGTAAGCAAGCAGAGACACCGGGCTGGAAGGCGTAGCATGGTGGATGTCCCTCTTTTTCGGCGCCAGGTGCCCATCATCTTCATTAGAGATCTTGAGACGAGCCCACGGGTCCAGCCCCAGAGGAGGTCGAGCCTTGTTCAGCCACAAGTGATCGCCAACGGTTTCTGGAGGGATCTTGTTAGGGTTTCCACGAAGCTCATCCACTTGTCCTTGTCTGATCCGGAGGAGAGAATCGCCCAGTTCCTCACCATGTTCCTGGTCAACCTCAAGACCTGCAGAATGGAAATCCAGGAGGTATTACTGGAAATCATAGCATTTCTATATTTCCAGAGGCACCAAAGGACAGCTGAGCTAACAGTATTTAAAACCGAGCACTTTTTGGTAGCAATCCAGAATCTGGCGACAGATTCGAAGGATGAGCCAATCTGACTAGAGAAATATTCCTCAATGTGGGCCCAGAGATGTTTAGCAACTATACATTCAAAAATAGGTGAGAACAAGACTCTTGTTCCAAGCAGTAAACACAATCAAGGGGTTTAATGATGTGTCTCTTCCTAAGGTTATCCCTAGTCATCAATTTGTTTTTGGAGAGAAGCCAGAGAAATACATGAATTTTAGGGGGAACTCTCAATTTCCAGACAGCAGGAATAAACACGGGTTGAACCCCTCTAAAGTTGATAACATGATAGAGGGAGCTGGAGGAATAGTTCCCCTTATTGTCCAGCTGCCAAATCAGGACATCCGGCTCGGTAGTAAAGGTAATGCTTTTGGCAATTTCCTCCAACTGGAACCATTGTTCCATGAGACTATCACTAAAGTTCCTTCTAAAAGAGAGTTTTAGGCATTGACTGTCCCAAACTTCATTGACACTTTTGTTAAGCTCATTGCAGACCGAGTAAATAGGCCAAAATTGGACTGCTAGGGGGGATGTGCCAAACCAAGTATCTTCCCAGAACCTGGTTCTACTCCCATCCCCTATGTTCCATTTGTAGCCAAATTTCACAGCATGCATAATAGATTTTAATCCTTTCCAGAATCTAGAGGTCTTGGGGTTGGAGGAAGGGACAAAATATTAGGTTTATTTCCTAGGTATTTATGGGCAATAAGAAGCTTCCAGGGTTTCAGGTCTTCCTCATACAATCTTTTAATCCAAGACCCTAGAAGACAGATGTTAATTTCTTGGAGGTTAGGTGTGCCTAGTCCTCCAAAATCTTTTTTCGTAGAGACTCGGGCCCAATTAGCAAGGTGTAGCTTCCTATTTCCCTCAAAATCATTCCACAAGCAATGAGACATCTGAGAATTGATGAGGTTCACTGCCCATTTAGGGAACTTGAAGAAGGAGAGGAGATACACTGCAATGCTATCCAAACAAGCTTGTATGAGGATCAATCTACCTCTGTAAGAGAGAAGTTTGCCCCTACAACCAGCAATGCTTTTAATGATTTTATCCAGAAGGGGTTGGATATCCTCTCTCCTCGGTTTATCATAGTGGAGAGGGATACCTAGGTACTTAATGGGGAAGTTACCTTTATTACAGACTAGAATAGAGAGGAAGTCAGCTAACTCCTGATCATCAATGTTGATAAGGATGAGTTCACTTTTAGAGTAGTTAATTCTCATGCTTGAGACTTGTTCAAAACAGGTTAGAATAGTTTTAAAATTGCTAGCATGTGTGGAGTCATTGTCTAAGAAAAGGATGGTATCATCTGCATATTGAAGGCGGATGATGCCACCAGGGCAGACCTCATGACAGAGCCCTGCAATCAGACTATGATCAGCAGCTTTTCTCAGCATTTTAGGAAGAACGACCACTACTAAATTAAACAAAAGCGGGGAGATGGGGTCACCTTGCCTAAGGCCTTTACCAGCAAGGAAAAAATCACTTTCATAGTTATTTAACTTGACCCCAACAGACCCCCCATGAGTAAGTTGCTGGATCGAACTAGTCCATTTACCCCCAAAACCTCTAAACTCCAGGAGTTTCATAAGGAAATCAAGGTCAACTTTATCGAAGGCAGTCTAAACTAGAACTACCATCTAGATAAAAATTCTCACAAACAGAGCCTTTAGATCTGTTTTGGTGAGGGTAAATAAAGGAAGAGCATTCAATGCCATCATTAAGAGAAGTAACATCTACACCAATCTTAGTAGTAATGGCATTGAAGGAAGGATCATTAAAGTTGGAGAAGGAAGTGTGTTTCATACCCTGGGATTTTTGCACTTCCAGGTTCTGAACCTCTTTGAGCTGTTGAGCCTTTTCAATAATGGTTCTCTTGTCACCAGCTACCCTAGCACTGGTTCTGGTGGCTTGAACAGGACTCCATTTGGGAAGGTGCTTCTCCTTAGGAAGGGCAGGGAAGTCAGAGTTGTACTTTTGAGTCCAAATTGTCTGGGAGTTCAGTTGTTTCAACAAGTGCCTCTTGATCCTCTTGTAGATCTACAGAACCATCTAATTCCATCAGATCATCATCTTCTAGGAGCTTCATTTCCCTGAGGAGGTTGAATCCATCAGTTTCATCAAGCACATAATTCAAGATCTTTTCCTGGATGCTGAGTTGAGGAGTGTATGGAGAATCAGGGAGGTGTGTCTTGAGGACTGAAGTGGTGTAGTTTCTCCAAGCATCTGATTGTGGCCAAAAGACTGTCCTCTAATGTTAGGGGCCCCAAAATTGGCAACAGGCCCTTTATCTGATTCAGATCTAGAGCTCCTGTTGGATTCAGCATCTTCAGTAAGATTGGTACCAGTTTCAGCTGCAGAGACATATGTACCAGCAGAGAGGTTGGTGGAGGTGCCAGTTTCAGTGGGGGTTAAGGACTCCACCTCAATGAGTAGCCTGTAGATTTTGTTCCCAACACCAAAAAGCCTTTCAGCAGGGATTTTGGAGGGATCTTTACATAAGATTTTGACCCTAACAGTTTCATAGAATGACTTGAAATTATGCTACCAATCCACATCCAGTAAGACCCCTAGACTAGAAGTGATTTGATCCAGCATAGTCCAGTCACACCACTTGGGGGTTCAATTTCCTGATCTTGATCCAAGTTTCCTGGAGGTCCTCTTCAGCCTCAATCCTGCCTTTCCAGACTTCAACATTGACTACAACATTGTCTTTTTTGAGACCAAAATAGGGGTATCCAGCAACTTGAAATACATCTATTTCAAGAGGGAGTTTGACCAAGAATGTCCACTCATCTAGGGCATTGATTGGCCAGGGCCAGTTGGTTTTGTAAATGTCTGCAAACTCAGTGGCAAGTTCCTGCTTGGTCACTTCACCAGCTTCTACCAGAACAATCCCCACGTTCTTTAGGGAGCCATGATACTTAGCATTTTCATCAGGTGGGTCTATGTGGTATAACCCTAATCCTGGAGCAGCACTTCCAACATATCTAGCAGAACTATGGGTTTCCATGTGACAGGGAAATTCTCAACTTTATGGGTAACCATTTTGCAGATAAAACAACTCTTGGGCTTGACACATTTATCCAAATGATGCCCTAGTTCCCCACAGTTGTAGAAGATCACCTCAGAGTATGCCATAAGGCCCGAAGTAGGGGCAGGAGCAGTTTTCTGGATGTCCTGTCTCTTCTTTTTGCTGATTCTTGCCTTGAGATTTCCCACTGATCTGAGAGTCAGAACCACCACCTGATTGATCTTGGGCAATTACAGGAGCCTGCCCAGATTGTTCCCCCATTTGGGGCGAAGGTGGGCCATACCACTACCCAACCGGCGCTCCCCCCATTGTGATAGGGGAAATTCATCGGAGTTCCTGGTTCCTTCTCATCCTCCAGCCAGATGTTGTCTCTCAGGAAGCAGAAATAACCACTTGATAGCTCAATTGAAGCAGATTGCAAGCCTAATTTCAATCTTCTGCAGGTTTGGGGGAGAGGTAAGGAAGGGGATCCACCTGCTCCAGCTCCGGTGGTGTGCTGGTGGGCATGAGTCCAGTCAAGCATTCCCATCTTGCAGCATGGCGTCGATCTCTTGAATTCACTTCTCCTTTCGCCCATCGAACGAACGCAATCGGTGGCTCCCTGGGCTTCTCCGAGAAATCTCCTTCGAAGTAGATCCGCAGGGCTAGATTCAGCAGCTCCCAATCCACATGATCCTTGCACATCCGAGCATACCTGCGCGAGTGAGAGAACGGATTCGGTCCCTCCTTGGCTTCCTCCCTCGCAGCTTCCTCCTCTACTTCCCTCCATTCGCGCGTGCACTTGGTCCAGGAGAGAGCGTTGTCGTGGATCCGCATCGCCCGCTCCCTCCATCTCCTCCCTCGATTCTCCCGCAGCACCACCGGCGCGACGGAGTGGAGCGGCTGGAGCATCTGCGGGAAGGCTTTGTAGACATGTGGGAGATGCATCTTGTACATCTGCCTGTCTTCCAGCCATTCCCCCGTGGATATGGCCGGTGACTCCATGGGGCGCGCGAGCAGACTTGCTGAGGGGGGCAGGCGCACCCGGAGTCAGGAGGCGGGGGGTGGCGGCGAGATCTATGGCGGCGGCGAGGGTGGAGGTGGTGGCGGGGGCGAAGGGGATCGCGAGAGCGGTCATCTATTTGCCAATTATGTGAACTAAACAGTCAACATATAAAATAATTTAAATATATATAATATAGTTAGAAGGGAAACATAAGTTGGACCTGGTGTTCCTATTCTTATATAGAAAAACAGAATAGACCTCTGCGTTTTCTTCAAAAAAACATAAATTGGGCTGCCAAAAATAAAACCTCGGAAGGGAGGTCCATAGGCCGGTCGATACATGACGGCCCTAAGAAAATACAAATAGGCCTATGGACCTCCCATCCGAGGTCATGGGCTGCGCATGTTAAAGATGAAAGCCTAGACGGGGCAGCCCAAAACCACGTCCAACACTTGCCAAAACTTCGTCCCTCGTTTTCTCCGTGTTTCGCACACTCGACATTGTGTGGGCATTTTGACTATGCATCATATGAAGATGTGCTATGCATGAATGTTGATCAGCATGATGTTAACTGGCTGGTAGTTCCATTTTCGACCATAAATAAAACTTCCAACATGATGTTAACCCTGTTTGAAAAGGCCGTGTTAATATAAATGCTCTGCCTCTGAAAGTTGCAGCTTCTTATCTGAAACTGAACTTGCAGTTTCTTATCTGAAACTGAAACTTGCAGTTTCTTCTCTGAGAATCACATTGTCTGCACTTTTATACTCCTATGAAACTACATTTTTTAAGTGCTAAAAATAGATATCTAGAATTCATAAAATACTTCATATGCTCAATACTGCAAATCTGAAATTCAAAAGACATTCATATCTGAAAGTACTCCCAAAATACACAACACAAAACACAATTCACAACCTGCAAATACTAACAACCGTAAGCTCCTCCTGACAATTCACAACCTGCCCGACCATTGGGCTGGGGGGGCAGCCTCCTCCTATTCCTCGGCGGCAGACAACCGCCCCGTGAGACGATGTGAACGGCGAGGGAGACGATGGTGGGGAAGCGTCGTCGGGCCAACTCCTTTTCTCCTCTTGCAGTTGAGTTCGGTCGACGAAGACTCCACTGGCTCGCTCTGGCAGGACACCCTCACAAACGGCACCCTGTAGATGCTCGATCCTTCAATCTCTGGTGGATGCTCCATCTGGGATCGATACTCCCACCACCGCTCCCTCACGATCGGATTCGGTGAATATGTTTGCCCAATGGCCCAGCGGAGCAGCTCTATGTACTCCGGCGTGACTCCCTCCGGGAGTATCGCCGCCTTTTCGCTCTGTTGCAGATATTTGGCCATGGATGTCGCCGTCGCCGCTAGTTGGTCCTTGTTGTTAAACCAAGACTGTATCTCCAACATCCTAGCTAGCTTCACAGGGTCGCCGTCTGCGATCCTCACATATCGGTTGTACTCCTCCATCGATCTACTTCTCCATAGCACCTTCACTCACCGGCGGTGGTTTTTGAATGGAAGAGGAGAGGAGCAGCGCTGGTTTTGGATTAGAACGGGAGAGGAGCGATGCTGGTTTTGGACTGGAACAGGAGAGGAGGTGCGGTGGTTTTGAAATGGAAGAGGAGAGGAGCGGCGCTGCATTTAGATTGGAACAGGATAGGAGCAGCGGTGGCTTAAGAGTTTAAGAGGAGAAGAGCGGAAGAGCGGCGCTGGTCTTGGAAGTATTTTTTTGTTGTTTTGCGTATTTTGGGTCAAAGTTTGACCACATACTGTATTTGACAAGAAAAATGTGAATGCATGTCACCAAAAATTGTATCGTTTGGTTCGTATCTGAATGTACTTTCAAATTATATTATTTTTGCAACGTATGACATATATTTTATGTGCCGAAATCATGGTCAATTATGACCCAGAATAAAAGGGAGACTAGTTAATGTGGGGTCGCTTTCTTAATTGAAGGGTAAATTGATTTTGATTTTGATCCAGTCACAGCGCACCGGCCCTCTCGTCCAGTCCTAAATCATTGCCGCACGCTCCTCTCCCTCTTCTCCATTGCAAAACCACCTCCTCTCCTCTCCATCATCTCCATTCCAAAACCACCGTCTCGCCTCTCCCTCTTCTAATCTTCTCCATTGCAAAACCACCTCCTCTCCTCTCCATCATCTCCATTCCAAAACCACCGTCTCGCCTCTCCCTCTTCTCTATTGCAAGACCACAGTCTCTCCTCCGTTTTCTAGATGCTTTGCTCCATGGCGCGGGCGCAATCCATGGATACAAAATTAGTATACTGTATACTATTTAAAAGTTGAAGGCGGGGCTTTTCCCGCGTGGTAGGCGGTGGGGTAGTTACACCTAGTCGGGTCGACAGAGACGCGAGAAGACGAGGGAGTAGGCTGCTGCAAATGTAGGGCTGTGTGATTTGACAGCGAGTTACTATGGACAGGTGGGGCCCCATGATTTGACTTGCCATTATCATTTTAACTGCGGCGCTATGACCGGCGTGAGTCTCCCGATTCCTGACCACCTCCATACACGTGCCTCTCCCAATGCTCCACCATTTAGTAGAGGCTGGCTCTTGCATGAGAGCCCACTTCTTCACTTTTTCCTTGCCTCTCTTTCATCCACATATGCAAAAATGCCATGTAAAGTGCACTATTGTACTTACTTTTACTTGCTCCTACAGGTGCTTAAGCTTGCCACATAGGCATAAAGTCTGATGTGGCAAGTTAATCAAGAAGAGAGAGACTAGTTTGTTGACCCAAGGAAGAAACGGTGCTAAGCGCGTGTACCTAGGTGAAAAGACAATTTTTAGTCTATAGCTAATTAAATGAAGCAAACTTAGCAACACCATTTCATTGGAAGAGGTCACTCCTTGGCAAATGCAATAAATACTAGTACTCCCTGTGTCCCATAATATAAGAACATTTTTGGCACTACACTAGTGTCAAAAACATTCTTATATTATGGGACGGAGGGAGTACGAAGAAAGAGATAGGGAGGAGTAAAAAAGTACACTTATAGCCAACCTTATAGCCAACCTCGTTGTAGTATGAGTGACTAAGTGATGACTATGTATGACATGCCAACATCAGATAGCCTAATGCACCCTGTTAAATCTCCAAGGCCGCGACCGCGCGAGCAACGCGGCGGTCGTGGTAGGCGCGACCATGATACGGGCTGCTGGCACCCCTTGGATCTGAGATCGATCTTAGATCCAAGGGCTCTCGGAAGCCCGTATTGTCGGATTTCGGGTTCCGGCAGACCCTTGAGGTTCGAACAATGGGGTGCGCACGGAGATTTCGCCTCCTACCTACCTGCACCCCTCCGCCTCGCTAAGATCTAAACTATGGAAAGAACAACACAAGAGACACATGGTTTATACTGGTTCGGGCCACCGTTGTGGTGTAATACCCTACTCAAGTGTGTGGTGTGGTGGATTGCCTCTTGGGCTGATGATGATGAACAATACAGGGAAGAACAGCCTCGTGAGGGTTTGTTCTTGGCTGGGGAGTTGAACTGCTGGGAGGAGCTCAGTCACCTTTCTCTCTCTCTCTGATCCTTTTTTATCCTTCGATCCCTATCTCTCCTTCGAACCCCCCTTTGCTCTGTGGGTGGCTGGTCCTATTTATAGAGGCCCTGGTCCTCTTCCCAAATATCGAGCGGGAAGTGAGCCAACAATGGTGGGCTAATTTGAAGGGGGATGGCTAGTATGAGCTATCCTAACAAAAGTAGTCTTCGCCTGCGCAAAGCTCTGGTGATGACGCCGTCTTGGGCTCCACGGTGACCTCCGTCTCGTAGTCCTCCTGGTCTTGGTCTCGTTGCACCGAAATGGCAACCTTTGCCTGATGCCTCGGTACTCCGTGGCTGCGCTTGCCCCCTTTGCACCAAAGAGGAAAGGAGGACACCGCGCGGGCTGGCACCCGCCTGGCGCCCTTGGTCATCATGGCTTGCGTCACGGGCACCTCGTGAGGTACCCCGCCTTGGTCTCTCCGCCTCCTCGTGAGCTATCCTGACGAGGCCGTGCCTGAGGAAGCTCCGCGTCGTCCACCCCACGAGGCTTGGCCCCTCGAGAGGGTCTTGGGTTTGTGTTGGTGAAGATGGGCCACGCTGGGCCCCCCTTTGAGCCACGCCGCAGGCCGCAGGCAGGAAAGTCTGGGGACCCCCGTTCCCAGAACGCCGACAGTAGCCCCCGGGCCCAAGGCGCGCCCGGACTTGGCCATGTAGGGATGCGGAAGGGCAAGAGCGAAGCGCCGCGGGCCTTAACAGCCTGCGGCCTTGGGCGGCGCGTGGCGGTTGATTGGACATGGGCGGCACTGTTCCCCCACGCCCTCCTTATTTTGCGCCATGCTAGGTGGACCCGTAGTCGTACACAGCCGTTCCCCTGTTTGGTTGCTCGAGCGCCCTCTGTCCTTCCTCCGCTCGAACTCTGGTTTCTGTTTTCAACTCAATCTTGAACCTCCCCCCCTTCCCATCGCCATGGCTCCGACAAAGAATTGAAGAGGGAAGAAACCCGTGTCTCCACCTTGCCCGCCGCCATTGGCGGCCCCCGCCGAGGGCTTGGGCAAGGTCAGCTTGGCTCTGGCCACCATCTTCAATGAATGCGGGAGGACGACGGCCTGGCCCGCGTCCCACTTCTCCATCGACAGGATAGCCATCGAGGTCCCGTATTTTGCCGACGCCCTGTGGGCGGGTCTGGTTCCTCCCTTTTCTGATTTCTTCAATGCCGTGCTTTCCCATTATCGGATCCACATGATGCATCTGGGTCCTGAATCCATCACTCTCCTTTTGGTCTTCGCCTTTGTTTGCGAGGCTATGATGGGCATCCATCCTACGGTGCCTTGCTGTACCACTTCTTCTCGCTGCGCCTTGTTGACCCTACCCAATGTTGGGCGTGTGTGAGCTTCGTTGCCGCGCCTGAGATGGCGGTCTCTGGGATTGACTTCAAGCTCCCTCCGCCTGCGGCTGGGTTCCGCGAGCGGTGGCTGTATGTGGATGCTGGGGTGCCCAACCCCCTGTTGTCGGAGCCAACTTCGCCTGCTGTCCCCAATTTAGGCTGGGGCCAGGAGACGCTTGAGAGCCCCCGGCTCGTCTTCGTCTGGCACCGCGTCGTGTTCTTGAGGTCGCTTGGCGCGACAGTGCCCAAGGTGGTGAAGGAGTTCCTGCTACGCCGTGTTGCTCCTCTCCAGCGCCACTCCCGCCGGATGTGGGCCTTCAGCAGGCGCGATGATCGTATGAGGCTCCAGGAAGAGGACCTGACGCCTGAAGTGCTGAGGACGGTTCTCTTGACCCTGACGGGGGACCCCAACCCTGGCAGCATCCAGCAGGGAGGGGCCTTGCTGTACCTCTGCCAGAGCGGGGGCGATTTTGTGAGGCAGATGACTATCTTCGATGAGTGGGGGCCGTGCCCAGCCGGCCTCCAGGGGCCTCGTGAGAACCCAGTGGTGGTGACCGCCCTTCCAGTCAGCCAAGGCGGCTCTTCCTCAAGTGGCGGAGCAGGGAGGCACGAGGCGCCAGAGGCCGAGGGGGCTCCCGGCGGGGTGCCAGCGCCGGGCGATGCTCAT
Organism: Triticum aestivum; assembly: GCF_018294505.1. Lineage (NCBI taxonomy): Eukaryota > Viridiplantae > Streptophyta > Magnoliopsida > Poales > Poaceae > Triticum > Triticum aestivum. Next base: position 416,413,729 of record NC_057800.1, read on the forward strand.
GAGGAAGTAGTTATCGGGGCCCGTGCCGCTGAGGCTGAGGGTGACAAGCAGCTGCCCTCTGCGTCTACGACCGAGGCCACTGAGGCTCCGGCAGCTTCTCTTGGTGAGGCGATTGGCGGCGCACATCAGGCAGGTGCCCCTGACGCAGATCGCCTTGACGCTCCATCTTCGTCGCAGGTTGATCCCTGCACCCAACTCTTAGGCCGCTTCCGCGTGGACTTTGAGGCCCTCCGGAAGAGAAGGGAGGCCCTAGGCGATGACTACCCTTGTTGCCTGCTGAAGCATAGGAAGTACTTCGCCACTTATTAGTAAGCCTTCTCCTTTCCCAGCTCCCGATCCTTCTGTTGCTCTTACTGACCATTGCTCCGCAGGCCCCTTCCAGTCGAGCTTGCGGAGACGGCTGAGGAGCCGTCCCCCTTGGCTTCGCCCCCTCCATCGTCCTCAAGCGCTCCAAGCAGTGGAGCCCTTGTGTTGAGGGCGATCGACGAGGCGAACAGTCCCGAAGCGTATCGTGGCTCCGCGCACCTCGCGATCCTTCGCGGGCGTTCTCGTGGCATAGCCAGCCTGCCGTGGGCTTCTCGCCTGGTCATGGACTGCGATTGGCTGAGGTGCTTCCTACGCTCTTCACCTGGGGACGGGCTGGCCCCAGGCCGGGCTTCTGACGCGGCGCGCCCGGCCGTCGCAAGGGTGCCAGCCCCCAGCCCCCAGCCCGGAGGGGGAGTGCTGACTCACGGCCCCCGGCGCTTGCTTGGGGCAGATGTTGGTGTGGAAGACGTGCTCGAGCATGCTCGGGAGCGTCGCGCTCTCCGCCAAGGATTCCTTCGAAGGGCGGCTACGCGGTAAGCCTTCTTGGAGAGGAGCTTGCCGATGAAGACGCGCGCCTTGAGGCCGAGGGCCTCCGCCTGGCTGCAGAGAGGCGCGAGCTGGAGGGCGCCATCGCCCTTGCGCACCGTCAGCGCGATCTTGACGACGCAGAGGCCAAGGCGTCGCTGGTGGCCTCTCGAGAGGCCTGATCTTGGGCCGCTGAGGAGGCTCGGGAAGCTGTCCGACAGCGAACGGTGGAGGAGGAGCAGGCTCGGGAGCTCCTGGCCTAGTGCCACTCATTGGAGGAGCAGGTGGAGCTGCGTGAGGCAGCCCTCGCGTCGATGAAGGTGGCCTTCGGCGACTCAGCAGAGCTCCAGAAGCGTGAGGAGGCGCTGACGTTGGAAGCCGCCGAACGTACCCGAGAGTACGAGCGCCTGGAGAACAGGGAGCGCTTGGTGACGCAGGCAGAGGATGATGTTGCTGCACAGGAAGCCCGCGTCCTGGAGGAGGTCGGACGTCGAGTGGCGATGGCGCATTTGAACCTCGAGCACAAGTTCAAAGAGAAGCTGGAGTTGATCCGGGCCGAAGCTGAAGGCAGGACTGCTGCCTTGAGGGCCAAGCTGGAGGAGGCGACGCGGCGGGCCGACGCTTTCCGGGCCGCTCTTGAGGTGGTGCAAAGTGAGTTAACCGCCTCCCAGGCCAAGGTGCTCCTTCTCCGCCAACGGGTGGAGGAGGCTGAGGTCGTCGCGGGCCAGAACGCGGACGAGATCCGTCAGCGGCGGATCCTGGAGCATGAGCACAGCCCCATGCTTGCCACGCTCCGGGAGAGAGCCAGCACAGCCTTGGGCAACATCTGCGAGGCGGCTGTTGGCGAGCCGCACGCAGTCAACTATGTCGGCAATCTTCAGTTCTTCACTGACGTGGTGATGCAGCTGGAGGCGCGGTCGGTCAGGGCTGACAGCTTGGTGGAGGAGAGGAGCCGTGCCCTGCTTGGGCGCACCTTTTCTCGCGTCTTCAGCCACCTCCGGAACATGGATCCCCACTTTGATTTTGACGCCGCCATCGCCCCAGTCCCCCAGGCCGTCAGAGGCGACCTGGCGCACTGGGTGGAAGACAATGTGGATGCTCTTATCAGGGCCTTCGCTTCAGACATCGACGACGTGATCGTGGCGGCCGACGAGGGCGGCATGCTGAACGGCCCTGACGCCGCTGGCGGCGACGCGGACAGCGATGGCGAGTTCAGCGACGCCAGCAATGGCTCGGGTGGTGCTCCTGAGAACGCATTGGGGGATTCATCCGACTGATTGTGCATCGCTCCTACTTCCTTGCCCTGCATGAATAGAACTCAGGTTTTGGCCTGATTGCAGTGAGAGCATTTTGGAGGGGGGGGCCTTATGTAAAACTTGTGTTCATCGTATTAGTAGACGCTACATTGCCCATGCGCCCGCACCAAGTGGTTGGCCCAAGCGACGCGCTGGTCGGCTAGTTTACCTTTGTCTCGTGCTGGCCCTGAGGTAGCCCGCGAGGGGTTGTGGTGTCTCGAGTGTTCCCTGATTGGGTTCGTAGGATCTACAGTAAAACACCCTCCTGAGAGGCCACGTCGGCGGCAGTCTGGGCTGCGCGCAAGCTAGGCCTGACCCGGCTCGCGAGGGGCTCGTGAGGGGAGTCAGCTGAGGCGAAGTGGTAACCAAAACGCGAGAAATTGCTCGAATGAGACTAAGCACCCCTTCCCCGAACACACGCAAATCTCAAATTCGAATCCAACTTGAATCCAGCGGGGAAAGCGACAACCAAAGGGAAGAGCAACGAAAGCAAACAAAAGGCCGCGTCCGGCACCTAGTCTAGTCTTGGACGTCTTCTCACCAGCGCGGAGCTAAGTGCTGCCACTGGGCGTGGGAGGGAGCCCCAGGGCCTGAGGCCGGCACCCCTGAGACTCCGGGGCGTGTACAGCCCACTCATTATTACGTGAGAGTGTCACGGGGTGGAGAGCTTCACAGGCACTGGGCCTTCTTCACAGGTACTAGCCTTGCTTGATATCGCCAGATGAGGGCCCCGCCTTGCGCCACACTCTAGTGCCATCAACGATGACCGGAAACCAGGACGCCGCCTATGGGGGTAGAGCGGTCGCCAGCGGTTCCCCCGACAACCACGGGTCCTCCGCCGGGGGCAGGCCCTGAGGCACTTCCCCAGCGGAGGGCCTACCTCTTGAGAACACCTTGCTCCGAACACCACGGTGGTGATGTTGGATCCTGGCCCCTCTCCTGCAGCCCCATGCGCCCTCCTCCCAAGGGGCAAGAAACTGTGGGAGCGGGGCAGCTGCTCGCTGTGGCGACCTGCACCTCCTGCGATCCATGGTTAGCGTATGCCTGCTCCTGAAAAATTAGCGGTACCCGATAATCGTTGCCCCTAGCATGGCCAGTGGGACCGTCTCGGGGCTCCTGGAAAGGCTCAGCTTCTGGTGCCTCGTCCCCCCAGCTTGGGCTGAGGAGCGAGCCTTGTTCTCTCTCGTGTGGGTGTCCTTGGTCCATCACGAGGGGCACGTATTCCTCCGGCGCCAACATCCCGAATGCCACGCCATAATGCTCCGCATGCCACACGGTCTTGCCTGACGCGCCCACCATGGGGTGGCAGCGCGGCTGTCCACTGGGGCCGCGGGTCACGTCGAGTCCTTCTTCGCGGACCGGGAGCGGGGGCAGCGCTGCCGCCGGTCCGGTGCTGACAGCTTCGCTGGCGTTGGAGTAGCCTTGGAGCCCGCGGGCGCGCGCGGAGCCCCCGCGCGGACCGCCCTGGGCTTGAGATGGGAGCTGGGTGGAGAAGGGGTGAGCCCCCGAGGCGACGAAGCCCAGGAGCTCTGCCACTCGCTCCAGTAGCATGTCGCGGCCGCCCTCCAGCAGCCTGCACTGTAGCAGCTCTCGGGCCACCGTGAGCGCGGCCCTCGAGTTCGCCTGCTCCCTGTGGGTGTACGGCGTCGTGGCCGCGGCGTGATTGGAGGCCCTTGCTGCCGACCGCGCCTGCCTTGGTGTGAGATCTGTCGAAGCCTGTCCGCGTCGCCCGCGGCCCGCAGCGCCCTGCGGACCGCGAGCTGCCTGGGGCACGGGGTCGCCCATGGCAAGCGGCTCTGCGCAGGCGGGCCATGCCGCCCACGGATCTGGGTTGCCCGCCAGGTCGCCGGACATGGTGATGATGACGCGACGGGGCACGAAGCGGTAGAAGGTGGATTCCGGCGCACCCTTACCTGGCGCGCCAAATGTCAGATTTCGGGTTCCGGCAGACCCTTGAGGTTCGAACACTAGGGTGCACGTGGAGATTTCACCTCCTACCTACCCGCACCCCTCCGCCTTGCTAAGATCTAAACTATGGAAAGAACAACACAAGAGACACAGGGTTTATACTGGTTCGGGCCACCGTTGTGGTGTAATACCCTACTCCAGTGTGTGGTGTGGTGGATTGCCTCTTGGGCTGATGATGATGAACAATACAAGGAAGAACATCCTCGCGAGGGTCTGTTCTTGGCTGGGGAGATGAACTGCTGGGAGGAGCTCAGTCACCTTTCTCTCTCTCTCTCTCTGATCCTTTTTTATCCTTCGATCCCTATCTCTCCTTCGAACCCCCCTTTGCTCTGTGGGTGGCTGGTCCTATTTATAGAGGCCCTGGTCCTCTTCCCAAATATCGAGCGGGAAGGGAGCCAACAATGGCGGGCTAATTTGAATGGGGACAGCTAGTATCAGCTAACCTGACAAAAGTAGTCTTCACCTGCGCAAAGCTCTGGTGGACGCCGTCTTGGGCTCCACGGTGACCTCCGTCTCGTAGTCCTCCTGGTCTTGGTCTCGTTGCACCGAAATGGCAACCTTTGCCTGATGCCTCGGTACTCCACGACTGTGCTTTCCCCCTTTGCACCAAAGAGGAAAGGAGGACACCGCGCGGGCTGGCACCTGCCTGGCGCCCTTGGTCGTCATGGCTTGCGTCAGGGGCACCTCGTGAGGTACCCCGCCTTGGTCTCTCCGCCTCCTCGTGAGCCAGCCTGATGAGGCCGTGCCTGAGGAAGCTCCGCGTCGTCCGCCCTGCGAGGCTTGGCCCCTCGCGAGGGTCTTGGGTTTGTGTTGGTGAAGATGGGCCGTGCTGGGCCCCCCTTTGAGCCACGCCGCAGGCCGCAGGCAGGCAAGTCTGGGGACCCCCGTTCCCAGAACGGCGACACGTATCATGGGAGAATGGAAAGCCACTACCCTATCGTTCGCACGCTGGCAGTTCGGTCCTACTCGTCCCCGCACGTCCTTCAATATTATGGTAGTTCGCTCCTAGTCATCCCGTCCATTCACATTACGGCAGTTCCACTAATCCTAACCCTCCTCCCAAATCCATGGCGTCCCAAATCTCCACGATCGGTGGTGAGTACAAGGTTAGGACCATCACCGGCGATTAGTTTGATGTCATCTACACCCGTTCTTCCGCGATGGTGAAAGGATGCCTTTCTCGCTTCAGACGCATGTTCGAAAACTCAGATGATGAGTGGGTCACTGGGCTAGATGTTGAGTACACCATAGTCCAGGGACCAGAGAAGGATCTAAAGGACGAAGAGAGGAAGAAGCCCGTCGTGATCCAGGTTTGCGTGCATGACTTATGCTTGGTCTACCACATATGCCATGCCGACGTTGAGTGCCAGGATTTTAAGGACTTCCTCAAGAGCAACCTAGTCAAATTCGTTATTGTAGACTTTAAGAACGACAGGAATGTCTTGCCTCGGATAGGTCTCATTGTAGGCAACTCCTTCGACCTCCAGAAGAATCGGTTGTCGTCCTCTTGTCAGCCTTCAATGTTGACCCTGGCAGGAGCCATGGTTCATCCTTCGTACGGTAAACTAGAGAAACCTCCATAGACGTTTCATTGTCATGCATGGAAGCGGAATGTACTAGATATAGACCACATCCACTATGCTGCAATGGATGGCTACCTTTGCTTCAATATCTACAAGGGTTGGATGAAGAGCAACAGCCAAGTGTGCGGTTCAAGCAAAGAAGTATCGGCCAAGAGGAAGAGGGACAAGGACGAAGTCGAGGACGTGGACGAGGACTCCGAGTAAGGTGGCAGTGTCATTTCTCATGGTGGTTCTAATGCAGTGTCTACTGGAATAATTGCAAAGTTTAATTTCAGGTGTGCTTAATTTAATTTGAGGGTTGTTTTGTGCTGAGCCCCCAGCAGAACTATGTTATGTTTCTTCTTGTTACTTTAACTCTTCAGTACGTACATACTAGTATTTCTTACATTTCATGTTTTAGTTGGTATAGTACTACCTCTCGTTTCTTCACATTATATACGTACAATATATATGGCCAACATCATATAGCCAGCAGTTTAGTTGTCAAAGAATTTCAGGGTGCTTAGTTTTGTCAAAGAATTCCAGGATGCTTAGAGGGTGCTTGGATCCAAGGGACTTATTTTAGTCTGACAAAAAATAGTCTCTTTAAGAGGCTAAAGTTCCAAGCACCCCTGACTAAAGAGGGGCTAAAACTAGTCTTGAGACTAAATTTTTTAGTCAGGGGTACCCCTACTAAAATGTGGATTAGTCCTCTCTCTACTCATTTAACTCCTCTCCTTTAACACAGGCGAGTTCTGGATTGGAGGGTTTGGAGGATAATAAATGTTCATTAACTTGATTTTAGCCTTTTTAGTATTTGGATCCAAGCATGGGTGAGGCTAGCATGTTTTAGTCCCACTACTTTTAGTCATGGGACTAAAACGTATCCAAGCACCCTCTTAGTTTTATTTGAGGGGTGGGTTGTGCTGGACACCATTATTGTGACTAGCCTTTTTAATAGTACTATATGCATAATTTGGCGACGAGCGATCTCTATATGTACCACCTTTTTTTTAATTTCAAGTTTTGCTCCATGGCGCAATCCATCGATACTACTACTACACAAAAGTATACATTTTGAAAAGGCTAGAGGGCGGGGCAGTCTAGCTTGGTCGGTTTCACGAGAGGCGAGGGCCTTTGTGATTTGACGGCTCATTACTGCTGGAAGGCGGGGCCTTGTGATTTGACTTCTCGTATAAATGTGTCGACGACCTGATCGAGGAGGAGCAACGAACCGTGCGGTATACTCAAGTTTTCCACTGGAGTAGTACTGCGACAGAGGAGCATGAAACACGGCAGCCCAGTGCCATATGGCGATAAAAATGATCTAATTTACTAGTCATCTCATTGTTAGCATTGTTCTATTCATTCCCTCAAAAAAACCATTGTTCTATTCATGCCTCGCAGAGAACGTGACACGTGCGGCGAAACACCCGAAGCAAAAGATGAAACACAGGAGTGAAAGAAGAAGGAATATTATCGCCCCAAATGATCTAATTCACCGCGGAGTCGTAACTGCTTCTTCATCTCCTCCACGACCTCCATCTCCTTGCACGTCTCCTCCGCCATCTTCTTCATTCTGTCCATGACACGGGATTTCTCGACGCGAGCCTTCATCATCTGTTCCACGGCCACATTATGTACCTTGACAGCATCCGGGTGCTCAATGCGGAGCTTTGCCAACTCCTCCTTCTGTTCCATGACGAGGGCCTGTAGCATCTTCATGGAGGAACTACTATTATCATGCAGCTTCTTCCAGCTGGCGTTCTTCTCCTTCAACAAGTCAATCTCGTGGCAGAGCTTCGCCTTGTCCTCCTGAAGTCGCAGGATTTCGCCGGTCGCCTTCTTCTCCGAGGCAATGCTCTTCTTTAGCAGCATCACCAAGCCGGCGGTCAACTCCCCCTGCTGATTGAGCTCAGCGGGCATGTCGTCGAGGCTCTCCTTCAGGAACTCCATCAAGCCTTGGATGAACTCCTTCTGCTTATCGAGGTGCTTATTGAGCTGATCGGGCATGCCGTCGAGGGATAACGACTCTAGCTCCGCCGGCTCGTCAGGTTCGCCTCCGCGGCTAGGGCGCTCCTGGGAGCCATCACCTGCCCGTGAGAGATCTTTCGAGGTCTCTACGTGGTGGCGATCCCTCTCTTTTTTCTGCAGCCTTGATTGCCACTCCCTTGTTACGAGTAGTTCTCGACCTAGAGCTCTGCTCACCGGCCATGGCAACGACGGACGAAGAAGAAGCACTTATGAGGAGGAAAGGTAGAGTAATTTTTGGTTAGGTAGTTCCCCTTTTTATAACCTAAGTACTATCACTAGTACTAATACCTGCATAGTGGGAACACGTTCATGTTTGGTACGTACTAGTAGGTGTGAGCAGGCTTTCGAATGTGATGGGAACAAGGTAAATATTAATTGATGGTTTTGGTTTTGTGGCCCGAAATGGTTCCCGATGAGTTTAGCGGAACATAAATTTCAAGTACTACACTGCTCAAATGCGTAAATATTATGTTACTGTCAAAAATTGGCACAAAATACGAATGAGACCAATGGAAGTACTACTAGCAACCCATGATTTAACTACTCGCATGCGCGCAGTGGAGTAATAATGTCTTTCTTCCGCCCTCACGTCCACTCAATTTGCATGCACTGTATTAATTGACCATCAATGAAGTGAACGACTTTACCCGCGTCAAATTATCACATGGGGTGGATCTTGGTACAAAATTGCGTCCGCCCGTGTACCCGCGTGTGCGTGCTAGGGAATGAGAGTGTGCGTGGCGTGCATGCAAATATTCGCTTCATGCATGTACCACCAGTATGGCTCAGGGAGGACGAGTACATTCTTCTGGAACCAGCAGCATGTCACTGTGATCAATCCACGCAAGGAGGTCGCGACAACGCCTCCACATGTGCCACGTGGCTTCATGAACTGTAAGAGAGACATTGTGTAGCGTGCCATTGGTATTCTAATTTACGTGTTTTGCACATACTCGAAGTACTAGTAAGGTACACGTGCATTGCACGCATTAGATTTTGGAACCAAATTATGAATAAATACCACACTATAGCATGTAAGCTCTGAGTCATATATGCCTGATGTAGCCCTTCGTTTAATTCTTATATTTCATCTCATTCAAAATCAATTAGTTTTTATAAAAAAGCTAAGAACGCGGCAATAGGAAAAACATGGGATTATAGTGGAATGTCATATTGAATCCTATAGGATTGTACGAGTGTTTGATTGTGCATAGAAAAAACGCAGGATTGTTTCAAAGAGGTTTGAGTGGATGGGATGTTTCCTATGAAATCTAGTGCAAATGAATCATATGGACAAATTCCTATGGTTTACAATCCTACGAATCAAACAACCAAGATAGGAAAAATTCCTAATGATTAGAATCCTCCAAAATTCCTTTGAGAATCCTTTGAATCAAAGAAGCCCTCAATCTATGTTATGATTCATGGAATTGTGCATTGTAAAGCATAAAGTAAAAACAAGTAATGGCAATTCAACTAGAAAAAGAGTTTGGGCAATTATGATACGGAAGATTCTAGAACAGAAGAGAATCACTGTTGTTTTGAGGTTTGTGCATTATGCTTAAGTTCAACCATGGAGTCTGCTAGATTGTACATGTGGCAAAATCCGGTGGGGGGCTAGAAGATGGTGCGAGGGGCCGAGTGGAGGGAGACTATGAAGGAATGCACAAGTGCAAGATCGATATTTAGAGAGAGGTGGCGAACACGTGCGCTGTTGCGCGCAGTGGCGGAGCCATGAAAAATAAATGAGCTAGGGGCCAAGCATTGCTAATCCTTTACGAGGAGGATCAATTCATGAACTTAAACCATTTTAGCAACAATTGTCTAATGATCACATTCATATTAGCCTCAATATATAGTGATGTTAGGGGGGAGGGGGAGGGCCCTTACTGCCCCCTGTCTTCGCCATTGTGCACGCGTCTGAGAGATGAAGCGGAAGGCATGGATGATGAGAGGGGGACGTTGGATATATAATTAATGTGGGTGTATTAGCTATATATGTTAATCCTATATAGAGAGGTATAGATTGATCAATGTGGACGTGGGAAAGAGGGTGAGACCTCACTGGATATATCGATTGATCGGTTTGTGTGGAAACCTATGAAAGACCTAGCTATATACACACATACATAGAGGAACATCGATCGTTGCGCATGCACGCGTGAGAGATAAAGAATGCCTGATATGATGGAGAGGGGGATGTGTGTGGGTGTGTGACTTCATGGGAGACCGACCTGAAGAAAAGATTGCATGCGTGCGATGGGTAATGCCGACTGGTAGTGTATGTGCATGCATGCACGAGAGAAAGTTAGTGGTACAATTATAAAGAGAAGACTACTGTGTGGGTGTAAAAGAATAGGTGAGTTCATAATCAATGTAAAGTTGAATTCAAATATTTGAATAAGAGATCCTGATGTTTGAAACCCATGCATGCATGAATATAATGGAGATCTGCGCGGTGTGGTTTGGAAACGCGCATGTTGTAATGTATACACATTGAACAAGGTCAGACTGATTTGAATTTGAGATACTGATGGCAGACATCATTTGGCCACGTCGCATCCGTGCATGGACACACTATTCTAATTGGAGATGATGGGCAGCTTTCGCATCACATATCTATATCTATACCTCTCTATATATATTTTATATTTTTTTATATTGTGTGCGGGTAACTTTAACTTTGAAAAATGGTCATTGGATGAGGCGAATCCGATGGTCCAAAGATGGAAAATTTGAGCACTACTGGCCGTTGGATATCATCTAGATTCCACCAGATTTCGCCACATGTATAATCTAGAAGACTCCATGGTTGAACTTAAGCATAATGAACAAACATCAAAACACAAGCACTTCTTATTTGTTCTAGAATCTTCCGTATCAGAATTGCCCAAATGTTTTCCTACATGATTTGCCATTATTTGTTTTTACTTTATGTCTTATGACGCACAATTCCATGAACCTTAAAATAGATTAGCTTTCTTATAAAAACTAGATGATTTAGAATTAAATGAACTATAAGAATGAAACGAACATATACATCATGCATATATGACTCAAAGCTTGCATGCTATAATGTGGTATTTATTCATAATTTGGTTGCCAAATCTCATGCGTGCAATGCACGTGTACCTTACTCTAGTCTCAATGGTGTTTGTGTGTGTGTTGTGCGTGTTGAGGTGCAAATTGTCTTTTTTTGGGTACACATTAAGCTTGTTCTTCTGAAATTTCAAGCCGTGCCTTGTTATGCCGAAAATTCAAGCTAGCGTCTCTGTCTATCGTCCTGTGAAACTCCCGCCTCTTCAACCCATGCCTTGTTAGCCCAAAATATTTAAGATATATCTTTGTCTCGTTGTGCTCCAACAACTCCCTCCATCTCAACCCGCGCCTTGCTATTCTCAAATTACAACGCGTGCGAAAACTCCCTCCTCCTGTGAAATCCTGACATGCGAAATGCCCGTGGTACCCGTGAACCGAAAGAACCGCCTCAAATCGGTGGGGGTACTTTCATAACTTACCCCACATTTCGGACAAGTGCGTCTCTAAGCCATGGTTCCCCACTACCATCCCATCCGCCCACCCATTCATACACCGAGGCCGCGAAAACCCACGACGAAACCCCACACCCTGCTCCGTCCGCCACCTAGCTGAAGCCTCTTCCCCGACAATGTCGTCCATAGCAATACCTCGACGTCCCTCATCCACCATACCGGATGAGGATCCGTGGTCGATCTCATCGTCTCGCCAGTTCAGCCACCCCGTCCTCCACCTCCAAGGAGCTTCCCCGACGTTCCCCTCGTCTTTCGTGCCACCTCCATTCCCACACCGCCGTCTTCACCTGCACCACCGGAAGAGCATCATCATCACCCTTTCCTCGGATGAAGCTGCGGCCTAATCGGCGCCACCAAAGAGGTTGTACACTAATCGCCGCATTTTTTTCTTGATTCGATCTCACGGTGATGCCGGCACTCGGTCCCGAGCCGACACGGCGCGGCTCCATCCATGGCGGCGTCGCCGGCCACTTCCTCCACGGTGTCGCTCCCTCGGCGGCGACGTCCACATCAGTAGGAGCTGCTGCTGCTTTAGCTCTCGCTCGCGCTGCTGCTCTGCTCTTGCTCTCGGTCCCCTGCCTAGTCTGCTCTTGCTCGTGCTGCCGCTCTCGCTCTTGCTCTTGCTTGCGATGCTGCTCCGATTTAGCTACACTTCAGTCGAATGAATCGACTTTTGGGTCAGTCGATTTTCAGGGGGTGGTGGGGCTCGCCGGGGTGAAGGAAGAACCAGCCACAGCGGGGAGGGGGGCTCGCCGGATAGGTACCCCACTATGTATCTTAGGGTTCAAGACGGGGGCGGTGGTCGCCGGCGGTGGCGGGGCGTTGGCGGGGCGGTGGCGTGGGGATCTCCGGAGAAAAAGCTTGGCACGTGGGGGCTAGAGGGATGGCCGGGGCGGTGGCGGACCGGCGGTGGGGAGTGTTTTCGGGGCGGGCGGGGCGGCGCACCGCCGGCCGTGGACGGCGGGGGGCTGCTGTTTAGCCGGTGGTGGCTAGCGGCTCAGGAGGGTGGAGGTTGAAGATGAACCGCAGACCCTTGATTTTGTATCCAACGGCTGCAAAATCGACTGACCAGAGATGAAAAATTCAGTCGACCGACGTGTAGCCTCACCTTGCTGGTGCGTTCAGTTTCGATAGCAAATTTTAGATTCGACAGCAAAATTCTATTTCGACAGTTAAGTTTAGTTTCGACAGTTAAGTTCAGTTTCGACAGTTAAATTCAGTTTCGACAGTTAAGTTCAGAGATGAGCGGCTGATGTATTTTACATCTAGCACTTTGTGGTTATGTATTTTTATGTCATGTATTGGAGATGCTATTAGAATTCCACTCAGGTTAACGTTGTTCGTTGTCTCTCTTGTCCTGCTTTAGCCTCGGCGTCGTACAACTCACCGGAGCTGCTCCAACGACGAAACCCTCCATCACAGCGGAGCAGTACCTTGGGCTCCATCTCCAGACACCTAAGATCTTCTTCCCCTCCTTCGATAGCCAAGTCAGCCGGAGCATCCTCACCGGCCAACCCAATCACGCTGAGATCGAAATGGCTTCGCTAAAGAGAGTTGTACACTTGTTGCATCTCTTTTTTACTCTACATGTTATATATTGTCCACTGAGCACTCGTAGTAATGGGAAATACGATTATTTTATCCTACTATATGACAAGTAGTGAGGTACCAGGCAACTTAGCTATCTGTGATGGACTCTCTTGAACGCCATCATTATTTATCTCTGCGCGTTTGAGCTGTGCATTTGTTGATGGGCCTGGGAGTTGAGCTAGTATGGCAGTGGCTTGGGTCCAAAGTAATAGAAGTAGCACAAAAACATTTTTTTAGTGTAGGATTTTCCTTGCTCAAGCCTGCCTACTAGAATCACCAGTGCTTGAAAGGAAAAGTGAATGAAAAACATCGGAATTGGAAAGTTTCCTATGGTACTACTTTTCATGAATTTGGTGCAAAGGAATGGAGCAAAGGAAAACTATAGGATTTGTTCCTTTAGTGTCTCCTTGAAAGAAAAACCGTAGGAATTCTAATTTCCACTTCTCCTCCTTTTCATATTCCTATTCATCAAGCACAAGACTAAGAGATAGTAGCATAATAGCATTATAACCATACATTTTCCTGTGGTTTGACTTAATCTCACCATGCTTTTTTGCATCCTGTGATCTTCCAATTGTCGTGAATCTAACACCCAGATTGGCAGAAATCATGTGTTTTTAAATTCTCTGTTTTGCACATGCATTCCTATCCTATTCCCGTCTATTTCCTATCCCTGCATTGTTAGAATCCTCAAATTCAAACAAGCCCTTACTCAATTACTTCTATTACATATATGTGTCAAAGAAAACCTTGTGTGGTTTGTCCTGCTCCTGCGGCGCTGTGTTCCACCCCAGCTCAGCTGCTCCAACAACGGAAGGGTTCACCACAGCAGGGATCCGCTCTCCAGACTGTCTTTCGCCGCCTCAGATCTTCTTCCCCGCCGCCGGCAGCCACGACAACTGCATTACCATCATCAACTTAGCAGATGACCTTGAGGACTACACGGGTCCGCAAGAGAGCTCGCACTCTTCCGTGTCTGCTTATGTTATGCGTCGCTTAATATGATGACATACTACATTTATCATCGTGTTCACCTATTAGACTCTGAGTCAGGTCCAAACTAATGCTGAAACTTGAGTTTTTAAATGGTTGTGGGTACATATTGGGGCAGCAATTAGTACTATCTGTGTACTATCTGGTTAATCTCCGGTGTCTACTATGAGTTTCATGTTGGGTGCAAACAAACATTAAAGGAGCCATTATCTGTATTTTTTAACTAAAGCTATTATCTGCCTGCTATCATTGTGTGACGCCCCGAGACCGATGTGCCAGGTGTCTTTCAGTTATTCGCTGTTGTTGCCATGTCATTCGCTTGTGTGTTGCATCTTGTCATGTCATCATGTGCATTGCATCATCATGTTTTCAAAACTTGCATCCGTCCGGGTTTCCCCAGTTCTGTCCGTTGTCCGTTCTGAGCCCAAGCACACTTGCACGCGGCCGCGGCATGTTCGAAATAATATTTTATAAGTGCCCGGAAAATGTTCTTGGAATGGGATGAAAGTTGGCGTGTGGTCTTATTATAGTGTAGATAGACCGCCTGTCAAGTTTCGTCGCATTCAGAGTTCGTTTCATATCCCAACAGATAACTATAGCGACATTATAGTCGGTCTAACGTCGGACGTTTTCGGTCTCCGGAAATAGATGCCGGGCCCTCTCTCTCTCTTCTCCCCCTCGCAGTCTTCCCACAGCCCACCTAGTCACTCCTCCTTCCCCTCTTTGCTTCCGGAGTTGTCCGATGCGACCGCACGGTCCGAAACCCTCTCTGCACAGTGCATCGAACCCCTCACGTGCGCGTCCGAAATTGTCCCGGACCCGACCCGGGCAGTCGTCACCGTTGGATCCGGATCATCCCCAAACGTCTACAAAACGTCACCATTTTCTTATTTGGACTTCCTAGCTATTTTATTCGCGACCGTCCGATTGCGATCGTAGGGACGTGATAGCCTCTACCCTAACCTAGTTGTCCCGGACCGTCCGATTATAATCGGAGGGTCTAGTTTGCCCTCATGCTCCCTCTTATCATCTACCTGCTATATATATAAGCTATTCCAGTTCTAGCTAAACCTAGACCCTAGGCAGACCAACTCCCTCCAATCCCGCCGCCACTTTGTTTTACTCGGGATCCCTCCCGATTCAGCCCAGCCAACCATCTCCTCCCCTCGATCCACCAATCCAGCCACCTCCCAACCCACCAACCCATCGCCACCCTCAGCCCCCTTGATTTTCCTGTGCCGAATAACCTCCAGGCTGTGCCCTGCTGCCTTGCTCGCCCGCGCCAAGACCTCGCCTCTGCTCCACCTCAAGGCCTCGCCGTCGCTTCCAGACTTCGTCGGTGAGCAGCGATGCCGCCCTCCTTTCCCTGTTGTCCCTCTCCTTTCTCTTTGCTTTGATCTCCCTCTCTCAACTCCCTATTACTTCTGCCCCAGCAGGAGTCAAGCCGCCGTCCGAGCTCGTTCCTGGCCAGATCCGCCACCCTTCACCCGCGTGCCCTCGCCGGACCTCCTTCCTCCGCCAAGACCCAAGCCGCGCCATGGCCGCCGAACCCCCTGCCTCACCTCAGATCTCACATGGGATGCCATCCAGTGCCCGGATCCGCACCTCCTCCGTGCCCTACATCGCCCGAAGCTAACGCACCTTGCATCGCCGGTTCTTTTGCATCCTCTGCATCGAGCAGCAGCTCGGGAACGAGCACCCCGCCCCGCTTTGACAAGTCCAGCGCCAGCCTGGACGAGTGCCACTCGCCGCGCGAGGCCTCCTCTGCTACGCTCGTAGCCCAGATGCCCAGCTCCACCTCAGCCCGCGACCAGCAGCGCACGTTGAACGGCCCAGCTTTGCCTCTGCCAGACTCTCCTCCAGCAAGGCCCCTCAAGGCCCAGCCGTCTGCCTCGTCCAACCGAGCACCAACCGGGCCAAGCCCAATGTGAGAAGCACCCCTCCAGCCCCTGTGCACTGTCGGGCCAGCAATATTCGGCCCGAGACATGTTTTTTTTGGCTGAAAGTTTTTTCTATTTAACCAGTGCACTGCATATTTACAGAACTGCCCCTATGTTAAACTGCTAATAACTTTTGAACCATGCATCCAAATAAAACATGTTGTATATGTAAAATGCTCAGAATTTTATCTACTTTCATAATCTGCCTTTTTCATCTATGTTTAAAATGTTCAAACTGCTGTTTGCATTAATTTTCTTAAATAACTTGTTAAAATGATTTATTTCATAACTATTTAACCATAACTCGGAATTTAGTAAACTTTATATGTAAATGGGGTGGAAAAATGCCTAGTTTAACATGGTGGCTTCACTTTGCATATTTAACAACTCTAAAATTGTGTTTAGGGCAGAACAGTACCAAACCTAATATATGCACATGAGGAGTTTCCGGATTTGTTGTTTGTTGTTCCCGGCCTCATTTAAACTTGACTAGATAGGTAGTTTTGCTTTGCTTCACCCTCTTGCCATGTTTAACAACATTTAATATTGTTGGGTACATAAACAAGATCGAACTAAATAACTTGAACGTGGTGTTTCGTCAATATGCAACTTGTTGCATATTGAGCTCCATTTAATTTGTAGGATTGTTTGTGCATTTTGCCATGCCATGCCTCATTAAAACAGACATGCATCATACTTGGTTGCGCATCATGCCATGTCTATGTGGTGGTTGTTTACTATGTTGTTTGCTTCATGGACTCGTTCTTCTTCCTTGCAGGATTTCAGGCAAGATGACCATACCCTCGAAATCACTTCTATCTTTACTTGCTAGTTGCTTGCTCTTTTGTTATGCCTATGATGCGATACCTACCACTTGCTTATCATGCCTCACATATTGTTGAACCAAGCCTCTAACCCACCTTGTCCTAGCAAACCGTTGTTTGGCTATGTTACCGCTTTGCTCAGCCCCTCTTATAGCGTTGTTAGTTGCAGGTGAAGATGAAGTTTGTTCCTTGTTGGAATAGGGAGATGTTGTTCCTTGTTGGAACATGTTTACTTGTTGGGATATCACAATATCTCTTATTTAATTAATGCATCTATATACTTGGTAAAGGGTGGAAGGCTCGGCCTTATGCCGGGTGTTTTGTTCCACTCTTGTCGCCCTAGTTTCCGTCATATCGGTGTTATGTTCCCGGATTTTGCGTTCCTTACGCTGTTGGGCTATAATGGGAACCCCTTGATAGTTCGCTTTGAATAAAACTCCTCCAGCAATGCCCAACCTTGGTTTTACCATTTGCACTAACAACCTACCATCTTCCCTTGGGTTCTGCAGACTCAAGGGTCATCTTTATTTTAACGCCCCGGGCCAGTGCTTCTCTAAGTGTTGGTCCGAACCGAGCTGCCTGTGGGGCCACCTCGGGGAAACTTGAGGGTTGGTTTTACTCGTAGCTAGTCTCATCTGAGTGTGCCCTGAGAACGAGATATGTGCAGCTCCTATCGGGATTTGTCGGCACATTCGGGCAGTGTTGCTGGGCTTGTTTTACCATTGTCGAAGTTGTCTTGTAACCGAGATTCCGAGTCTGATCGGGCCTTCCCGCTAGAAGGAATATCCTTCGTTGATCGTGAGAGCTTGTGATGGGCTAAGTTGGGACACCCCTGCAGGGATTTGAACTTTCGAAAGCCGTGCCCGTGGTTATGGGCAGATGGGAATTTCTTAATGTCCAGTTGTAGAAAACCTGAAGTTGACCTTAATTAAAATACATCAACCACGTGTGTAACCGTGATGGTCTCTTCTCGGCGGAGTCCGGGAAGTGAACACGGTGTTGGAGTTATGCTTGACGTAGGTTGTTCTAGGACCACTTCTTGATCATAGTTCTCGACCGTGCTTTTGCCTTCTCTTCTCGCTCTCATTTTCGTATGTTAGTCACCATATATGCTACTCGCTTGCTGCAGCTCCACCTAATACCTTTTACCCTTCCTATAAGCTTAAATAGTCTTGATCGCGAGGGTGTGAGGTTGCTGAGTCCCCGTGACTCACAGATACTTCCAAAACCAGTTTGCAGGTGCCGATGTTACCGAGCAGGTGACGCAACCAAGCTCAAGGAGGAGCTCGATGAAGATCTTGTCCTTTATGTTGATCCGCTTCCAGTTGATCAGTAGTGGAGCCCAGTTGGGGTCGATCGGGGATCTGTGTAGCATTTGGGGTAGTCTTCTTTTATGTTGGCTCGGTAGTCGGTCCTTGATTGTATCTGGATGATGTAATGCTTTATTCAAGTATTGTGTGAAGTGGCGATTGTAAGCCAACTATGTATCTTTTCCCTTATGTATTACATGGGTTGTGTGAAGATTACCTCACTTGCGACATTGCTTTTGTCGGGACCCCCATCCTAAGTCACACCGATCTAGCATGTAACACTTCATATCACTTTGCGGCCTCACGCACGGTATTCCCATGGGTGCCACCTTACCTGGCCCGGGACCGTTTGCGCCTTTTGGCTCACGTATATGATAGAGTCGCTAGCATCCATATGATAGAGAACCCGGGCCGACATGACTAGTCGTGAACCCAAAATAGCACTAACTTACAGGGACAGGCATACATGAATCAACCTCGAGCATGTCGGTCAACAACGTATGAATCCGGGCTGTAGCACTGGGCTAACAGGACTCCGGGAACTCGGGCTGTAGCAGGCTAGGCAGGACTTCGGATGTCACCACGTGACATTTCCCCGAAGGTACAGACACAGGAACAAAGTGAATCACATGCCGGCCAGTCAAGTGTTCCGGAGCAGTAGTGCTGGGCTAGCAGGACTCCGGTGAACCGGGCTGTAGCAGACTACTATGGCACATGGAAGCACAAGACCTACATTTCCCCATAAGAGAGGCTACCAGAGGTAAACAACTAGGTTGACGGATCCCACACATAGCAATACACGTTACACGTACGCATAACATGCAAGTATGTGTTGTACAACATGGCATCACAACATAACTCAAACTCATATAGATAAAGGCCCAGAAGAGCCACATAGCATCAATACAAACAGGGGTCTCATGACCCATCATTTAGAGCATACAAGCAATGGAAGCATTACATGTCTGAGTACAGACAACTACAAAAGGAAAAGACTAAGAAGCCTGACTATACACGACCCACCCAAGGGTACAAGATCGTAGCTGGGATACAAGCTACTCATCGAAGTCAGTAGCGTAACCAACTGCAAAAGATAAATAAGCAAACGTGAGTACAAAGGTACTCAGCAAGTCTTACATCAGAACTATCTACATATGCAACATTATCAACAAAGGGGATGGTGGAGTTTTAACAGCAGCAAGCCCGCTTTGACTCAGTGGCTAATCTATACTACGAGTATCAGAAACTTCTTTGAGGTGAGAAGACGCACACGAGTCATCATATTCACCATAACAATACCCCACTATGGATCCATTCCCGTCTCCCTACGAGAAGGCCATCCATAGCACTCACGCTTATCTTGCGGATTTTAGAGTATCCACTTAACTGGACTTGGATAACATACACAGAACTCAGTGCTTAGGGACGGCTCAAATGAGACAACCCACCATGTACTCCTACATGGCCTCTCATCGCTACCTTTACCAAACGTGTTCACACACTTAGCCTTTACCGGTAGGACATGTTCACCACTCCGATTCATTCCCGATGAATCAGACCTGACACAACTCTAAGCATAGGTGGCATAAAGAAAACAAGCATGGATGAGCAGGCACATCGAGGCTCAAGCAACTCCAAATCATGCTAGTGGGTTTCAACTATTTACTGTGGCAATGACAGGTCATGCAGAGGAATGGGTTCAGCTACCGCAACAGAAAGTAGCAGTTTGAATCGTTGTTGTCCTAATGCAGTAAAAGGAGAAGGAGCGAGAGAGTGGGATTTATCGAGATGCTCAAGGCGGTTTGCTTGCCTGATAGATCCACGAAGAAGCACTGCTCCTCAGACAGGTACTCGGGACACCTTCCAGAGTAGAACCTATCGAGAGGGGACGGTGCCGGCAATCAATAAACAACCATATGCAGCAATATGATGCATGAAGATGACATTTCAAAGATGCTATGATTTGCCCTAATGCATCTAGCATCAATTTGGTTGAAGTCCATATGTACCAAGGGTTCATATGCAAACCCCAAATTAAATATATAACATGCCATTATTACGTTTTCACTTATACAGCAAGTATAAGTTGGTTTTTCATGCATGAAACTAGCATAAATGGATTCCTTGCATTTTTCTGATGATTTTTCATATATAATTTATTTCATTCTGAGCTACGGTTTAATTTCAATGATTTTTAGAAGTTTTAACTATTTTCTGAAATTCTCTGAATTATTTAAAATCCAGAAAAACAATTACTGCGTCAGCGTGATGTCATAGAGGCGTCAGCAGGTCAACAGCTTGGTCCAGGTCAAACCTGGACGGTCGGGCCCGCGTGTCAGTGTCACGGGGCTAATCCTATTTTAGTTAAATCTAAACTAGGTAATTAGATGGGGCTGGCCCCACATGTCAATGACCCAGGGGAGGTCAAACCCCTGGTCAAAGGCCCAACACGCCGGCGGCTCGTCACCGGCGATAGCACGCACGGCGGAGGCTCGGGTTTCACCCTCAGGCGACCAAAAGGACGGCGGAGAGGCTCTGCGTGGAGCTGGGCGTGCACCGCATCCAGGGGAGCACACGAGAGGGGCTGGGGTGGCCAGAGTCATCACCAGCGTCGACCTTGGCAGTCGCCGGAGCTCGGGCGAGCTCGGGGTCGGTGCTACGGTGGCCGGGGAGTGGCGTGCTTAGCTTCTACGGCACCTACGCGACGCGGTGAGCACATGGGTGTGCTTGGTTGGGAGCTACGACGGCTGTGGCCACGGCGGCGAGAAGCTCGGGCGGCGGCGTGGTTCGGTCTCCGGCGGAGCGACGACTACAACGTGCAAACGGAGCGCAAAGAAGGGGGGTTCGGGTCAGTGGCTCACGGCGAGTCGGACGAGCAGGTCGGCGAGGCCGGAGGAGCGTCGGAGCGAGCGGGGCGGCGAGGCAGATCTCTGGCGACCCGAGGAGGATGTAGGGGTCGGGGATGATGCTTTGAGGCGTCCGGCGCCGCACGGCCCGACGGAGAGGACTAGGGCGACGAGGCGGACCTCGTGGGCACGTCGGAGAGGCGAGGGGATGGCAGTGGTCGCGGTGGCACATGGTGGTGCTCTCCGCTGCGCTCGGGACAGAGGGGGAGAGCGAGACAGAGGATGGGGAGGAGCTCAGGGAGAATGGAGAGAGACCAGGGGGGCTTGGTGGAGCTCTCGGGGGTGGACAGCGCCGAGGAGGGAGAGGAGGCAGCAAGCAGCTGCCTGGCGGGCATGCACGCTCGCCGTGCTCCCTTTCACCGCTGCCTCCTAGCGAGGGAGACGACTGGCAACGGCCAGTTGGGCCGGGCGACTGTTGGGCCATGGTGGGGCGCCAGGTAAGCGTCAGGTAAGTGTTTTTCTTATTTCCTATTTTCTTTTTCTATTTCTGACATTTGTTTTGTACCAAAAAGAAATGTTAAAACACTTCCATGAATGCTGAAAATAATTGTGGCATCTAGATATAATATTCTAGAGGCCCTCACCAATTCCCAACATTTTTGGAGCCATTAAAATATTTATATAATTTAAACAGCTCCAAATCAAATATTTATGCATTGATTCAAAAATCCAAAATGTATAGCAAAAATGTGCATCACCTCTGGTTGTTGTTCCCAAAATTATCCAAAGAGCATGAACATTTTTGGAGAGCATTTTGGGTTCATTGAAAATCCATTTTAAAGTTGAACCTCTTGGAAAAAACTTTGGTGCTAGGGTTTGCAACTTCCCCATTTCAATTTCATCTGAAATTTAAACATGATGCACAAAGCAAGCCTAGGACCATACCAGAACTAGGGATGTGACAGCTCGCCCCCACTCGAAGAAATCTCGTCCCGAGATTCAGGAGTTGGCGAAAAGAAAGCGGGGTACTCAAGTCGAAGACGATCTTCTCGCTCCCAAGTAGCTTCTCTCTCGGCATGATGAGACCATTGAACCTTGAGAAACTTGATGTTATGACGTCGAGTGACATGCTCTGCTTGATCCAGAATGCGAACGGGGTACTCTCGATAAGTAAGGTTATCTTGGAGATCAAGCGTTTCGTGGTCCACTCCGCGGATGGGATCCGAGAAGCAACGCGTGAGTTGAGAGACGTGGAAGACATCATGAACTCGAGAAAGATGTGGGGGTTGTTCCAACTGGTAGGCAACCTCTCCTTGTTTAGCGAGAATGCGAAAAGGACCGATGTAACAAGGAGCCAACTTTCCCTTGATACCGAAACGATGGGCACCCTTCAAAGGAGTAACCCGAAGGTAAGCCTTGTCACCAACTTCATAAGCCACTTCCTTATGACAACGGCCATACTGGCTCTTTTGACGAGATTGGGCTGTTTTCAAATTCTCTCGAATGATGCAAACTTGCTCTTCTACCTCCTGGATCGTATCCGGTCCAAAGAATTGTCTTTCACCAGTTTCTGACCAGTTCAAAGGTGTTCGACATCTTCGTCCATACAGAATCTCGAAGGGTGCTTTCTTAAGACTGGATTGGTAGCTATTGTTATAAGCAAACTCGGCAAAGGGAAGACATTTCTCCCAGTCCATACCGAATGAGATAACGCAAGCTCTAAGCATGTCTTCGAGAATTTGGTTGACCCTTTCCACCTGACCACTTAACTGAGGGTGGAAAGCGGTACTGAAGGAGAGATGGGTGCCCATGGCAGTTTGGAAACTTTCCCAGAAATGAGAGGTGAAAAGACTGCCACGGTCTGAATTTATCTCTAGTGGAACACCATGGAGTGACACTATTCGGGAGATATATAAGTCAGCGAGCTGACTAGCAGTGATACTCTCTCGAACAGGTAGGAAGTGAGCCACTTTGGAGAGACGATCAATGACTATGAAGATAGCATTATTTCCTTTCTTGGTCCTAGGAAAGCCGGTGATGAAGTCCATACCAACTTTGTCCCATTTCCACTCGGGAATAGCTAAAGGTTGAAGGGTGCCAGCAGGTCTCTGATGCTCTGCCTTAACGCGACGACAAACGTCATAGTTGGCAATAAACTGAGCGATTTCTCTCTTCATCCTAGTCCACCAGAACCTCTGGCGTAGGTCCTGATACATCTTTGTACTACCGGGATGAATCATGAGAGGGGATTCATGGGCCTCCTTAAGGATCAGTTGCTGCATCTGTTGACATTTGGGAACCACCAAATGGTTTCCAAAGTAAACAACACCTCGTTCATCCATAGAGAAACAGTTGGCAACTCCCTTGGAAATATTCTTCTTGATTCGGGAGATTCCCGTATCATGCTTCTGAGCCTCTATGATCTGATCCGTAAGGGTAGGTTTCGCCACCAAGGTAGAAAGGGAACCACGAGGAGCTATGTGAAGGTTAAGCTTACAGAATTCCTCATGGAGGGTGGTTGACATTGTTGCAACATGAAGTTGTTGCAATAGGATTTACGACTCAAGGCATCAGCCATGACATTGGCTTTGCTTGGGGTGTAGGTGATTCCTAAGTCGTAATCCGAGATCAACTCCAACCAACGTCTCTGCCTGAGATTCAGATCCGGTTGGGTGAAGATATACTTGAGACTCTGATGGTCAGTGTAGATTTCGCAATGGTTACCAAGAAGGTAATGTCGCCAAGTCTTAAGTGCATAGACTACAGCTGCAAGCTCTAGATCATGTGTAGGATAATTTTCCTCATGTGGATGCAACTGTCGAGATGCATAGGCAATCACATGACGATCCTGCATAAGAATGCAACCTAGTCCTTGACGCGAAGCGTCGCAATAGATAACAAAGTCTTTAGTGAAATCCGGTGGCACAAGTATGGGCGCAGAAGTCAGGCGTCTTTTCAGTTCCTGAAAACTGTGCTCACACTGTGGGGTCCACTCAAACCTTTTATCTTTCTTGAGAAGCTCTGTGAGGGGTTTGGCCACTTTGGAGAAGTTTTCAACGAAGCGGCAACAATAACTGGCTAGACCAAGGAAACTCCTAACTTGTTTGACCGTTTCGGGTGGAGTCCAATCGAGAACGGCTTTGACTCTCTCGGGATTGACAGCAATGCCCTTACCAGAGATCACGTGGCCCAGATAGGTCACTTCTGGCAACCAAAATTCACACTTGGAGAACTTGGCATAAAGGCGATGCACTCCGAGTTTTTCTAACACAAGCCTAAGATGTTCGGCATGCGCTTCCTCGTTCTTCGAGTAAATAAGAATATCATCGAGATAAACCATGACGAACTTATCTAAGTACTCCATAAAGATCGAGTTCATCAAGCGGGAGAAAGTAGCTGGAGCATTGGTTAGGCCGAAAGACATCACGGTGTACTCGTATTGACCATAACGAGTGACAAAGGCCGTTTTGGGGATGTCCCCGTTTCTGATCTTGATTTGGTGGTAGCCTAACCTCAAATCCATCTTGGAAAAGATTGAGGATCTAGCGAGCTGATCATACAGGTCGTTGATCCTGGGGAGCGGATACTTGTTCTTTATCGTGACCAAATTAACGGGACGATAATCTATAACCATCCGATCCGTACCATCCTTCTTCTTGACGAAGAGGACAGGACAAGCCCAAGGAGAAGAACTGGGATGGGTGAAACCCTTTTGCAAGGACTCATCAAGTTGTTTCTTAAGCTCGGCTAACTCCAAAGGTGCCATCTTGTATGGTCTCCTAGAGATTGGAACAGTTCCTGGGATAAGTTCTATGACAAACTCTACATCTCTGTCAGGTGGGACACCTGGCAGTTCTTCTGGAAAAACATCCGAGAAGTCGCGGACTATCGGAATATCTTCAAGGTCTGGAAGAGGGCTGTCATTAAGAGAATAGAGTTGACGCCTTGCAACTCTAGTGGAGACAGTGACTATTTTGCCAGATGGATGTGTAAGTTGAAAAGATCTAGTGTAGCAATCGATCTTGGCATGATGAGCTATCATCCAGTCCATACCCAAGATGATGTTAATATCTGCAGACTTGAGAGATATCAAAGAACCAAGGAAAACTAGTCTGTCAACAAGGATTTCATTACCATGGCTTACCTTGGAGGTTTGCCATTTGGAACCAGGAGTCTGGATTATTAGTGGAGTTGGCATATCACAAAATGACATGTCGTGCAACCGAGTGTAACCTTCGGATATGAAGGAGTGGGATGCCCCAGTATCGAACAGAACTGAAGCTGGGTGACAATTGACAAGAAGCATACCCAGTACGACGTCGGGATGATCTTGAGCTTCTGTAGCTGAGACATGGTGCACACATGCTCGTTCAATGGAGGCTGGCTTGGTACTGATCATCTTGCCCGATGGCTTTTCACGGCCAACAGACCTCTGAGACTGGGATGGAGTATAACTGGACTGAGGCAGTCACGTGCATAGTGCCCTGGTTCTCTGCAGGTGAAGCAAGTTACTGAGGTAGGACGTGGACCTACATTGGCAAGTGGTCCACTAATAGGCCTGGGTGGAGCATGTTGCTGGGTTGGGTGAGGCGCCACACAGGATGGCCTCGGTGCATATCGAGGTGGAAGAGCTGAGTTCGGAATCCAAATCCGTTGCTTCTGAGAGCCAGAGCGGGAGGAAGAACCCAGATCATGGTTGTGCTTTCGAGACTCCTTGTAAGTGAGTTGAGCTGTCTCTGCATTAATGGCCTTGTTCACAAGAGCCTGGAAAGTATCACAATGATGCAGGTGGAGATCACGACGTAACTTAGGGTTGAGACCCTTCCGGAACCTACCCTGCTTCTTATCGTCCGTGGACACTTCTTCTGTAGCATAGCGGGCGAGGTTTCCAAACTCTCTACTGTAAGCATCAACAGGCAGCTTACCCTGGGTAAAACTACAGAACTCTTCACTCTTGCGGCCAATGAGAGCCTAAGGAATGTGGTGCTCATGAAAAGCCTCGGTGAAATCCTTCCAGGTAGGAATCTGACCAGCTGGAAGCATAGCCTCATAGCTCTACCACCAAATACTAGCAGGACCTTCCAGGTGATAGGTAGCATAGGTGACCTTGTCACCTTCAGCCACGTTCGCAGAAAGCAACTTGTGAGTGATGCTTCGGAGCCAGTCATCCGCATCGAGTGGCTCAATGGAATGATGGAAGGTGGGTGGTTTCAGACCAATGAAGTCGGTGATGGAAACCAACTACTTACGCTGATGTGCGGTGTTCTGCTCAATCTGTGCCAGCAAGCGGTTAGTCTCACGCTTGTTCCTCTCGGATGCTAACAAGAACTCTACCATCAAAGGCTGGTCAGGAGGATCCTCATCCCTACCATCTCTGTGGTTCTTGCTATGAGCAACTGAACCTCGGTTAGCAGACGACATCCTGGCACAGAAACCAAGGAAACAAGGATGGAATTAGCATCGACATAGGGATGCGGAATGTAATGCAAAAGCATTAGAAACTCTTGAAATCCTAGGACAATTTCGGCAGCATAACGGTTGTAAATGCTCAAAAGGGATTTTGAGACATTCATCAGAGGAATAGCATAATCAATCAGCACCATAATATCAAGGTTCTGGGTCAAACTGAGGACACACGGAAGTAGTAGAACTGTACGGTGACACAACCCAACAATCCTAAGACTTTACGGTTTAGTAACACGTCATCCTGAGAGATAGAGGAGAAGCCTAGGCCTTAACCCTCGTAGAAAAGAAGAGGCTGACTCAGAAAGAATGACATGGGGGTAAAGGAGTAAAAAGAGTCTTATGTTCCCTTCCACAATCAATTCCCTTATATAACTAAAGCATTTCTAGACTCAACTTCAACCAGTTTGGATTGGTAATCCTACAGTCAGTTAGGCTCTGATACCAATGCTGTCGGGACCCCGATCCTAAGTCACACCGATCTAGCATGTAACAATTCATATCACTTTGCGGCCTCACGCACGGTATTCCCACAGGTGCCACCTTACCTGGCCCGGCACTGTTTGCGCCTTTTGGCTCACGTATATGATAGTGTCGCTAGCATCCATATGACAGAGAACCCGGGCCGACATGACTAGTCGTGAACCCAAAATAGCACTAACTTACAGGGACAAGCATACATGAATCAACCTCGAGCATGTCGGTCAACAACGTATGAATCCGGGCTGTAGCACTGGGCTAACAGGACTCCGAGAACCCGGGCTGTAGCAGGCTAGGGCAGGACTCCTGATGTCACCGCGTGACATTTCCCTGAAGGGACAGAAACAGGAACGAAGTGAATCACATGCCGGCCAGTCAAGTGTTCCGGAGCAGTAGTGCTGGGCTAGCAGGACTCCGGTGAACCGGGCTGTAGCGGACTACTATGGCACATGGAAGCACAAGACCTACATTTCCCCATAAGAGAGGCTACCAGAGGTAAACAACTAGGTTGACGGATCCCACACATAGCAATACACGTTACACGTACGCATAACATGCAAGTATGTGTTGTACAACATGGCATCACAACATAACTCAAACTCATATAGATAAAGGCCCAGAAGAGCCACATAGCATCAATACAAACAGGGGTCTCATGACCCATCATTGAGAGCATACAAGCAACGGAAGCATTACATGTCTGAGTACACACAACTACAAAAGGAAAAGACTAAGAAGCCTGACTATACACGACCCTCCCAAGGGTACAAGATCGTAGCTGGGATACAAGCTACTCGTCGAAGTCACTAGCATAACCAACTGCAAAACATAAATAAGCAAACATGAGTACAAAGGTACTCATCAAGTCTTACATCAGAACTATCTACATATGCAACATTATCAACAAAGGGGGTGGTGGAGTTTTAACAGCAGCAAGCCAGCTTTGACTCAGTGGCTAATCTATACTACGAGTATCAGAAACTTCTTTGACGTGAGAAGATGCACACGAGTCCACATATTCACCATAACAACACCCCACTATGGATCCATTCCCGTCTCCCTACGAGAAGGCCATCCATAGCACTCACGCTTATCTTGCGGATTTTAGAGTATCCACTTCAAGTTGTCTATGTACAACATAAGTTCTCCAAGTTTCCATATCCGAGGAAAACGGCTATTCGAATAGATAATATTGACCCTGCAGGGGTGTACTTCTTCACACACGCTCTCGCCACTTATAGCCTTGTACACGTCATGTACCTCGACAACCTTCAAGCGGAAGCCGGGCGAGGGTGTCGGCCACGACCTGACTAACCACACAAGTCTCTCGTCCAGGTTTATCGCCTATTCGGGTTCCATCCGCAAGGAGATCTGGCCGGGGTGTCGCTCACGGCCCCAAACGATGTGTGCAGGGTTTCCAAGCCCACCATCCGGGTGCCACTTGGTACACCGTGCCATGGTGCCTAGTCTGTCCCAAGCCCGTCCCGTCGGACACCACCTGGTAGACAAGTAGCACTACCTACAAACGCCAGAAACTAGTTGCAACTCCTGGACAGAGATCAAGTGGATTAATAAGCCGAGAGGGGCCGGATAACCGGAACCCAATGTGTGGTAGTAACTGGACTTGGATAACATACATAGAACTCAGTGCTTAGGGACGGCTCAAATGAGACAACCCACCATGTACTCCTACATGGCCTCTCATCGCTACCTTTACCAAACGTGTTCACACACTTAGCCTTTATCGGTAGGACATGTTCACCACTCCGATTCATTCCCAATGAATCAGACCTGACGCAACTCTAAGCATAGCTGGCATAAAGAAAACAAGCATGCATGAGCAGGCACATCAAGGCTCAAGCAACTCCTACTCATGCTAGTGGGTTTCAACTATTTACTGTGGCAATGACAGGTCATGCAGAGGAATGGGTTCAGCTACCGCAGCAGAAAGTAGCAGTTTGAATCGTTGTTGTCCTAATGCAATAAAAGGAGCAGGAGCGAGAGAGTGGGATTTATCGAGATGCTCAAGGGGGTTTGCTTGCCTGATAGATCCACGAAGAAGCACTGCTCCTCAGACAGGTACTCGGGACACCTTCCAGAGTAGAACCTATCGAGAGGGGACGGTGCCGGCAATCAATAAATAACCATATGCAACAATATGATGCATTAAGATGACATTTCAAAGATGCTATGATTTGCCCTAATGCATCTAGCATCAATTTGGTTGAAGTCCATATGTACCAAGGGTTCATATGCAAACCCCAAATTAAATATATAACATGCCATTATTACGTTTTCACTTATACAGCAATTATAAGTTGTTTTTTCATGCATGAAACTAGCATAAATGGATTCCTTGCATTTTTCTGATGATTTTTCATATATAATTTATTTCATTCTGAGCTACGTTTAATTTCTATGATTTTTAGAAGTTTTAACTATTTTATGAAATTCTCTGAATTATTTAAAATCCAGAAAAACAATTACTGCGTCAGCATGACGTCACAGAGGCGTCAGCAGGTCAACGGCTTGGTCCAGGTCAAACCTGGATGGTGGGGCCCGCGTGTCAGTGTCATAGGGCTAATCCTATTTTAGTTAAATCTAAACTAGGTAATTAGATGGGGCTGGCCCCACATGTCAATGACCCAGGGGAGGTCAAACCCCTGGTCAAAGGCCCAACACGCCGGCGGCTCGTCACCGGTGACAGCACGCACGGCGGAGGCTCGGGTTTCGCCCTCAGGCGACCAAAAGGACGGCGGAGAGGCTTTGCGTGGAGCTGGGTGTGCGCCGCATCCAGGGGAGCACACGAGAGGGGCTGGGGTGGCCGGAGTCGTCACCGGCGTCAACCTTGGCGGTCGCCGGAGCTCGGGCGAGCTCGGGGTCGGTGCTACGGTGGCCGGGGAGTGGCGTGCTTAGCTCCTACGGCACCTCCGCGGCCCGGTGAGCACGTGGGTGTGCTCGGTTGGGAGCTACGACGGCTGTGGCCACGGCGGCGAGAAGCTCGGGCAGCAGCGTGGTTCGGTCTCCGTCGGAGCAACGGCTACAACGTGCTAACGGAGCGCAAGGGAGGGGGATTCGGGTCAGTGGCTCACGGCGAGTCGGACGAGCAGGTCGGCGAGGCCGGAGGAGCGTCGGAGCGAGCGGGGCGGCGAGGCGGATCTCCGGCGACCCGAGAAGGATGAAGGGGTCGGGGATGATGCTTCGAGGCGTCCAGCGCCGCGTGGCCCGGCAGAGAGGACTAGGGCGACGAGGCAGACCTCGTGTGCACGTCGGAGAGGCGAGGGGAAGGCGGTGGTCGCGGTGGCGCACGGCGGTGCTCTCTGCTGCGCTCGGGACAGAGGGGGAGAGCGAGACAGAGGATGGGGAGGAGCTCGGGGAGAATGGAGAGAGACCAGGGTGGCTCGGTGGAGCTCTCGGGGGTGGATGGCGCCGAGGAGGGAGAGGAGGCAGCAAGCAGCTGCCTGGCGGGCATGCACGCTCGCCGTGCTCCTTTTCGCCGCTGCCTCCTGGCGAGGGAGACGACTGGCAACGCCCAGTTGCGCCGGGCCACTGTTGGGCCGTGGTGGGGCGCCAGGTAAGCGTCAGGTAAGTGTTTTTCTTATTTCCTATTTTCTTTTTCTATTTCTGACATTTGTTTTGTACCAAAAAGAAATGTTAAAACACTTCCATAAATGCTGAAAATAATTGTGACATCTAGATATAATATTCTAGAGGCCCTCACCAATTCCCAACATTTTTGGAGCCATTAAAATATTTATATAATTTAAACAGCTCCAAATCAAATATTTATGCATTGATTCAAAAATCCAAAATTTATAGCAAAAATGTGCATCACCTCTGGTTGTTGTTCCCAACATTATCCAAAGAGCATGAACATTTTTGGAGAGCATTTTGGGTTCATTGAAAATCCATTTTAAAGTTGAACCTATTGGAAAAAACTTTGGTGCTAGGGTTTGCAACTTCCCCATTTCAATTTCATTTGAAATTTAAACATGATGCACAAAGCAAGCCTAGGACCATACCAGAACTAGGGATGTGACAGCTTTCAATGCGGTTATGCCTCTAAGTTGTTCTTCGACACGTGGGAGATATAGCCGCATCGAGGGCGTTACAAGTTCATAATCAGAGCCTTCCCCGACCTTAGGAGCCCCCTGCTTGATCGAATCACTGGCATTATTGAGTCTAGAAAAATGTTTTGAGTCATTTAGGAATTATATATATATCGGAGAGTTAGGACTTCTTTTTACTCCTCAGTCCCTTCGTCGCTCTGGTAAGGCATCCTGACATAGAGTTTTGACTCTTCTCTTCTCAAATTTCACTAATTTTTTTTAGAATCACGCGGGTATCTTGGAATCGTTCCCATGGTTTTGTGCCGAGAACATTGTTCTTGGTGCCTCCTGTCATTTAGGGGTTGTGGCAGTGTCCCGGGCAGTTGAGCTCCGAGGTGTTGTCGTCACAATTTTATTGTTGCAGTTTTGGAATACCTGAAATTAGTTTCGCCGACATCGAAAATCTGTTTTATGTAGTTGTTGGTGAGATAACCTCGACGCCACGTAGTACTGGGGCGGGAGTTCGGGAGTATTGCCATAACTCGTATAACGGATGCTTTTCGAAGGTTGAGGTAGACAATTTCCGAAGGTTTCTTGGTTATGTGTTGAAGGATGGATACAGCTGGATGTAGGATTTGTTAGAATTGGGTGAGATATTATGCTTCCCCTGTATCCCAAACACCTAATTGCATAACCAGAAAGTTTCAGGAGTTTATAAGTGGGAATCAAGTAGCTCCTAGGATATCTTTCCGTCAGATGTATGATATGAAATTGGGGTTCGACGTCTAGTGGTCCGCCTATCCATGGTTGGTTTTACAGTGGTCTCGTTGTGTCTTAAAGAGTCCTTGGCTATGCCGACTTGGGGACGCTTCGTGTGTCATGTGCACTGCCTTTTACATGATGGTGTTGTACGATCGAGCCCGTGTAGGCCCCACCACGAAAACTTCGGACGAAATCTCTATCATATGTTTGTTCCGGCTTATTCTGCAAGCCAATCCTTTGTTTTTGGTTTTGAGTTGTGGTATTCGAGTTGCTTCGAAGTCAAATGTTGATTCCATACCTTTCCGAACCGGTGTTCTCATACTCCTATGCAAATACTAATCCTTTTGGATCATCGAGATTGTCATGTCAATCCTTTTCAACCGGCGTGTTTTCTCTTCAAGTGGATCCGTCCATTTTCAACATCTGCAAGATCGAGTATCAGTTCTTCTCAACGGTGTTTGCTTCATCCGTCTTCAAGTTGTCTTTGTTTTCCCGCCCTCCCACCCTTATTTCTTCAAGGACTCAGATTTCTTAATCAAGTATCTTTTATTCTTGTGAAGTCTCTCCATCCTTTTCCCGTCAATGTTCTTACCTGGTGGTTCTCCTGAAGATGCTCTACATTTCATCATTCTCCATTTTTTTCTTCTCCGGTGGATGCAAATCAAATTTTTGGTGTTGATCATATCTTTTCCTGGTTTCAATGCTTTTCCATGTCGTTGCACCTCCTTTATCTTTCATTTATTCATTTGTTCTTTTCAACATCTGCAAGATTTGTGTTTCCACTCTGCTTTTGTTCCAGCTCTTTCGAGGATGTTATCTCATTCTAGCCATTTAATTCAACCGGTGCTTTCTCTCTTTTGAATCATTCTATGGTGTATCTTTTCAGTTGGCTCTAACCCACAGGTCTTTTTCCAGGATCTTACCTGACTCTTCTTATTCTCCCGGAGTTATTCTCAAATCTTCTAAAGTTGATGTAAGAATGAATTGTCATCAGTCAAATGTCTTTCTCCAAAATCTTTCATTTCTTTTCATCGTCGGTGCAACCTTTCTATTCGTCATTCCGGAGTGCCTCAACAATTCATGGTGGTGTTTCTCATCGTCATTCTCGGATTTTGAAGACCGAAGAAGAGTTTCTCTTAAATCTTGCTCCATTCTTGTTGTCACCCTCTCATAATTGTTTTCGGTTGTGGGAATTCTTTTCACCCATCCGGAGCAATTCAGGAGTCTATTTAGTTTGATTATCCGGAGCCCATCATCTGAGATTTATTCATTCTCGGCTTTCAGCTATGGTTCTCCAAATCTTATCGGTGCTTCGTTCAAGTGATCTCTAATCAGTTCGTGATCCCTTCGTTCTCATGTATCTAGATTCTCTCAAGCATCCTCGTTCATTTGCAAATTCTTCCCGGTGATTCGTTATCTTTTATTCGTTCTTTTCAATTCTTACGGTGGTTCGTTCAAGAGTTCTCTTCCTTGATTATCATATCAATTCATTCGTTCTTTCAAATCCTAATGATGGTTCGTTGAAGCCTTTTCTCAAGTTTGATTTATATCTCTCTTAATCCTTTGTAACGGAATAAGTTGTATGCTATCCGTTGCTTGTCATCAATTAAAATTGGTGAAGGATACACATAACGTAATTCTTATTCTTGTTCCATCCAAGTGATTAATTCCTTATTCCGGAGGTTCATCAAATTCTTGATCTCTTTTGTTCTACTTTTTTTCCAGAGTTCCAATTTTTCCGCTTTATCTCATCACGAAGATCCATCTAATCATTGCAAGGTTTCACCTTCAGCTTTCAACATCTCTTTCTTTTTATTCCTTTGTTTACCGGAGTTCTTCATGAAGGTTCTACATGATGGTTCATCAAGGATTTATTTCCTTCTCGAAGTTTTCATCGAGATTCTTTTAAGGAGCTCAAGCATTCTTCATTTTGCAATCCGGAGTGCAATTCCTTTCTTCCGCATCATTGGAGGTGGTATTACGTCATTCTTGATAATTTGAGTTCATGCTTCATGATTCACATGTTGTTAAGAATGAGGTATTTTAAATCCATCAATCCCTTCGTTGCAGTTATCTTGGGTTATATTTCACCTAAAGCTTTCCCTAAGGATTGTTGCTATTTATGGTGCTTATAAATGACCCAAGTTCTTCATTTATCCTCCCGGTGAAATAGTTTCTCGTCCCCTTGTCTTATAAATCCAATCAAATCTTTTCCGTGGGTGGCAAGTTGTCACCTCATAATGTTGAGATGTCTTCTATAAGCCCACCTCAAGCTTGTCCTTCCGTTGTTGGTGTTCCAACAACTCCGTTCGACCATTCTCCTAAGGATGCCTTTTCAAGCTCAATTGTGGCACAACTTGGCAGTTTCTTCCCCATTCTTTTATTTCAATTATCTATCTTCTATTTCTTCCTTCCGGAGGCGTTGTGATGTTGCTCTCTTCAACACATCTTCTTGTTTTGTCAGGATCGTGTTCTTTTCTTGGTTAATCCATTTAATCAGAGTATTATGCCCCTCTTGCTCAAGCTCTCTCATTTTATCAAGTCTTCATCTCTTTTCAACCGAAGTGCTACCCGAATCGGTTCTTTCTTATTCCTCTTTCTTAACGGAGTGCTTTCAACCTTGTTCTTCTCTGTTGTTTTCTTTCTTTCATTTTGCTCAACCTTTTCAAGGTACTTTGGTTTCACTTGTTTGTCAAAGAAGCAACTTAGTTTTACCTCTTCTCTTTCGCTTTCGTTTTCCCTCCGGTGCTATTCTAGATCTCGGGACGAGATCCTCTCGTAGTGGTGGAGTGTTGTGACGCCCCGAGACCGATGTGCCAGGTGTCTTTCACTTATTCGCTGTTGTTGCCATGTCATTCGCTTGCGTGTTGCATCTTGTCATGTCATCATGTGCATTGCATCATCATGTTTTCAAAACTTGCATCCGTCCAGGTTTCCCCAGTTCCGTTCGTTGTCCGTTCTGAGCCCAACCACACTTGCACGCGCCCGCGGCATGTCCGAAATAATATTTTATAAGTGGCCGGAAAATGTTCTCGGAATGGGATGAAAGTTGGCGTGTGGTCTTATTATAGTGTAGATAGACCTCCTGTCAAGTTTCATCGCATTCGGAGTTCATTTGATAGCCCAACGGATAACTATAGCGACATTATAGTCGGTCTAACGTTGGATGT
Source organism: Triticum aestivum (assembly GCF_018294505.1). Classification (NCBI taxonomy): domain Eukaryota; kingdom Viridiplantae; phylum Streptophyta; class Magnoliopsida; order Poales; family Poaceae; genus Triticum; species Triticum aestivum. The sequence continues at coordinate 416,448,397 of NC_057800.1, forward strand.
TTTTTGTCTCTGGAAACAGATGCCGGGCCCTCTCTCTCTCTTCTCCCCCTCGCAGTCTCGCCACAGCCCACCTAGTCCATCCTCCTTACTCTCTTTGCTTCCGGAGTTGTCCGATGCGACCGCACGGTCCGAAACCTTCTCTGCACAGTGCATCGAACCCCTCACGTGGGCGTCCGAAATTGTCCCAGACCCGACCCGGGCAGTCGTCACCGTTGGATCCGGATCATCCCCAAACGTCTACAAAACGTCACCGTTTTCTTATTTAGACTTCCTAGCTATTTTATTCGCAACCGTCCGATTGCGATCGTAGGGACGTGATAGCCTCTACCCTAACCTAATTGTCCCGGACCATCCGATTATAATCGGAGGGTCTAGTTTGCCCTCACGCTCCCTCCTATCATCTACCTGCTATATATATAAGCTATTCCATTTCTAACTAAACCTAGACACTAGGCAGACCAACTCCCTCCAATCCCGCCGCCACTTTGTTTTACTCGGGATCCCTCCCGATTCAGCCGAGCCAACCATCTCCTCCCCTCGATCCACCAATCCAGCCACCTCCCGACCCACCAACCCATCGCCACCCTCAGCCGCCTTGATTTTCCTGTGCCGAAGCACCCCCAGGCCGTGCCCTGCTGCCTTGCTCGCCCGCGCCAAGACCTCGCCTTTGCTCCACCTCAAGGCATCGCCGTCGCTTCTAGACTTTGCTGGTGAGCAGCGATGCCGCCCTCCTTTCCCTGTCGTCCCTCTCCTTTCTCTTTGCTTTGCTCTCCCTCTCTCAACTCCCTGTTACTTCTGCCCTAGCAGGAGTCAAGCTGCCGTCCGACCTCGTTCCTGGCCAGATCCGCCACCCTTCAACCGCGTGCCCTCGCCAGACCTCCTTCCTCCGCCAAGACCCAAGTCGCGCCATGGCCGCCAAACCCCCTGCCTCGCCTCAGATCTCACATGGGACTCCATCCAGTGCCCGTATCCGCACCTCCTTCGTGCCCTGCATCGCCCGAAGCTGACGCGCCTTGCATCGCCAGTTCTTCTGCGTCCTCTCGATCGAGCAGCAGCTCGGGAACGAGCACCCCGCCCCGCGTTGACCAGTCCAGCGCCAGCCTGGACGAGTGCCACTCGCCGCGCGAGGCCTCCTCTGCTTCGCTCGCAGCCCAGATGCCCAGCTCCACCTCAGCCCGCGACCAGCAGCGCGCATTGAACGGCCCAGCTTCACCTCTGCCAGACTCTCCTCCAGCAAGGCCCCTCAAGGCCCAGCCGTCTGCCTCGTCCAGCCCAGCACCAACCGGGCCAAGCCCAATGTGAGAAGCACCCCCTCCAGCCCCTGTGCACTGTCGGGCTAGCAAGATTCGGCCCGAGACACGTTTTTTTTTCTGAACATTTTTTTCTATTTAACCAGTGCACTGCATATTTATAGAACTGCCCCTATGTTAAACTGCTAATAACTTTTGAACCATGCATCCAAATAAAACATGTTGTATATGTAAAATTCTCAGAATTTTATCTACTTTCATAATCTGCCTTTTTCATCTATGTTTAAAATGTTCAAACTGCTGTTTGCATTAATTTTCTTAAATAACTTGTTAAAATGATTTATTTCATAACTATTTAACCGTAACTCGGAATTTAGTAAACTTTATATATAAATGGGGTGGAAAATGCCTAGTTTAACATGGTGGCTTCACTTTGCATGTTTAACAACTCTAAAATTGTGTTTAGGGCAGAACAGTTCCAAACCTAATATATGCACATGAGGAGTTTCCGGATTTGTTGTTTGTTGTTCCCGGCCTCATTTAAACTTGACTAGATAGGTAGTTTTGCTTTGCTTCACCCTCTTGCCATGTTTAACAACATTTAATATTGTTGGGTACATAAACGAGATCGAACTAAATAACTTGAACGTGGTGTTTCGTCAATATGCAACTCGTTGCATATTGAACTCCATTTAATTTGTAGGATTGTTTGTGCATTTTGCCATGCCATGCCTCATTAAAACGGACATGCATCATACTTGGTTGCGCATCATGCCATGTCTATGTGGTGGTTGTTTACTATGTTGTTTGCTTCTTTCCGGTGTTGCTTCTTCGGGTTGGTTCCGATAACGTGCGTTTGTGAGGACCCGTTCATCTACGTCCGTTTGTCTTCTTCATGGACTCATTCTTCTTCCTTGCGGGATTTCAAGGAAGATGACCATGCCCTCGAAATCACTTCTATCTTTGCTTGCTAGTTGCTTGCTCTTTTGTTATGCCTATGCTGCGATACCTACCACTTGCTTATCATGCCTCCCATATTGTTGAACCAAGCCTCTAACCCACCTTGTCCTAGCAAACCGTTGTTTGGCTATGTTACCGCTTTGCTCAGCCCCTCTTATAGCATTGTTAGTTGCAGGTGAAGATGAAGTTTGTTCCTTGTTGGAACAGGGAGATGTTGTTCCTTGTTGGAACATGTTTACTTGTTGGGATATCACAATATCTCTTATTTAATTAATGCATCTATATACTTGGTAAAGGGTGGAAGGCTCGGCCTTATGCCGGGTGTTTTGTTCCACTCTTGCCACCCTAGTTTCCGTCATATCGGTGTTATGTTCCCGGATTTTGCGTTCCTTACGCAGTTGGGCTATAATGGGAACCCCTTGACAGTTCGCTTTGAATAAAACTCCTCCAGCAATGCCCAACCTTGGTTTTACCATTTGCACTAACGACCTACCACCTTCCCTTGGGTTCTGCAGACTCAAG